>NW_009188304.1:117982-127568 GCF_000690835.1 Fulmarus glacialis | reverse complement strand
GGAAAGATCCAGGAAAGCCCAACTGGAAAATAAAATTGAAGGGTGATCTCATCTGTTCCTATTACCTAGAGGTTGGATTTTGCACAAAGTATAAGCTTCTTTGCCACTTAGAGAGCTCTCGGTTCATTTTACTTATTACTTTAAAAAAAACAAACAAACTACTCATTACCTTTTGTTCAGTCCTTTTCAGTACCCTCAAGTTCTCAAACATCATCTGAATTTTTCAAGAAATATGGTTCATTCATGTTCTCAAACATTGTCAATATGTCTAAATGTCTTCACTTACTGTGGTTTCCCTTCTGGATCCTGGCTTTCTCATAATGCAATATGAATTAAATTTGCACTGGACTTCTTGATCCACACAGTAGCGAGAATAAAGATAAATTGTACTTCAGCATCCAGTTGATATTCCAGGGTGGTTTTTTTTCTTCCTTAATCTGCAAGTGTGTATCTTTTCAATATTCTTATGTGCTGGTTTAGGAACTCGTTTCAGGGCTCCAAAACATGTATATATGAAATGAAACAAAGGAGAGAGAGTTTCAGCAGAAAAAAACAATTTAGTTTTCTTTGATTATACATACTGTTTGGAGTGGTGGTCTAGCCGTAGAGCTAGTGGCACTATATTTCTTTGTCAGCTACATATTCCAGTTTATTTTGTTGTACCATTTTCTTGTTGTATTTTTTTGTCCTAAATGTACGTAAACCCTTACATCTCTCTTACTGAATTTGCTGAATAGCAGAAAGTTGTGTGTGTTTCTCAGAAAAAAAATCAAGCTTCTGCAATGACAGGAGCACCTCTATTGAATGAATGTAAGAAGCAGGTTACTAATGCATAGGGGTATTGGAGACAAGGTATGGGAGAGTGCATTGCTAACACTCCTGATTGATCTGTTAGGAGAAGTCTTTACCTTTTCATAATTCTATTTTGGAAAACCTGATGTTGTTTATATACACATACAGATCATGTAGACAAAATATAATACTTAATTTTAAATTAGCTTTACTGTTTACACTTTATCTTCCATGTTTTCTGAAAAATCTCTGTTTCTAACAAAGTAGTAAATGATGACTATTGAGTTTGAACCTGTATATTTCAATCAGTCCTCAAAAGTTTAGTTTCCTGATAAAAGAAGTAGTTACATTTTTCACTGTAGCCTCTTGGGAGGTCAGAACTTCTCAAGACAAATTTCCATTGGGACTACTCAGTCTATCATTAGGTACAGCCCCAAAACTAAACAAACTTGCTTTTGTTAGCTTTTAATAAATCTCTGTAGAACACCTTCCTTGTTCTCTAAATTGCATATGAGTTTCAAGCAAAATCCACTGTGGCTGAAAGAGCATTTAAACCATATTTATAGTAGATGGATTCAGATATAGAGGCAATCTAAGTTTTACTCAGGGGAAAACTGCACAAACAGTCCTCCCTTTTTCAGTCATTCAACTATAAAGTTGATAGTGATTGTGACAGATATTTTTATCTTCTACAATATAGTTTTGGTGTTTTTAAAGTTTTACTGCTTTCTCAACAAGGTTAGATGAATTTGCTGAATACTCACATGACGAAAGTTTAGGATGACAGAGTGTGGCTTGCAAGTTTTTCTTGTCATTTTCAGTAGCTGTTCAGATTCTAAGATCTTACTATATTTTTGTGTATGTTTGTCGTTGGCACTTCCATGAAGTTAAATGCAATGTTCTTTTCAGATACAAAAGCAATACACTACCTAGTGTAAAATACCTTTTACAAATATGGAGAAATATTTTTATGTTTGCATTAATGTTGACTCTTGGGGCTTTTTTTAAATCTACAGTATAAAATTTTAGATCTATAACTTCAGATAACTTAAAAGAATATATCCAGAGCAAATGACTGAGTCATTCCTTCAAACTTCTAATTTTGTTCTACTCTTAGGGAGATGATATTAGTATAAAAGAAAATTACAGCTTTCAAGTTGAAGTCTTCACTTCTCCCATACATAAATGACGTAATGAGTATTTAATTTTTGGCAATGTTGTGTGTCAAATGAAGCAGATATAGAAGACCAAGGACAGGTTTTAAATTATCACCAGGAATACATTTCAGTGACAAGAGGCGTTCAAAGTATTTCACTTGCAAGATCATCAGTCTCACTGATGTTCAGTTCTTCCACTTCAGTGTGCAAAGTTTCTTTTAGTGTTATCTTTGATCATGAAGGATCCTAAGAAACTTGTTATAGTACTTTGAAGATAAGCGTGTTTTTCCATCTTGCTACTTCGTTCCCAACACTCCTTATATTCTGCTTAAGAAAAAGTCTCTTTCTACTTTACTTGCTGGTTATCTGTCCCTTCCCTAGCTATCCATTTTTTAGTTACACTGAATCAGACAAAACCCTCGGTGGTGTTAAGTTACATCCTTACATATTCGTAGTTGTGACAGATAGCTTTTAATTCCTACATAAGAAAAGCACATAGGCTCTATCTTACAGCTAAAATGAGCAAACAAGGCTACTTTTCAGAATTTTTTTAGATTCTAGGAAAACGGTCATCTCATCTATCCACTGCTCCATCCACACCTTTGTAGCATAGTACATTTAATTCTGCTGGTTGATCACTTTCTGTAACTTTCTATAGCTGTCTCCTATTAGGAACTGTTATCTTTATCATCCATAAGTTGACATTCACCTAAAGACCTAATATTCCTAATGTAAAAAGTATGATACTTGTAATTTATGTAAATGTTTCAGTTGCAGAGAATTTCTGAAATGAAAACACCTAGAAAAATACATTAAACTTTTTTTAAAAAAATAAAAGGCCGATGAGAATTATTTCTGTGGCAAAAAATATTTTATTATCTCAATCATCTCTCATGCTTGCTACCAATGAAAAATGATGTTTTGAACACCTTCTGTCATGAACCATACTTTAATATTGAATATGCACATTGGTGCAAGTTTTCCACACAGTCAAATGAGTCACAAATTAATACTCAGCCTAATTATGATTTATGTTTTCAGTCTAGTGTTGTGACTTTTAATATACAACTACTACGTGAAGTAATGACATTAGCAGATGGAAGCAGGTAGAGTTGGGAAGACGCTTTTATATCAATTATTGTTACAAATTTTTCAGTAGAAGAAAGATCAGGTTGCTTACCAGCAATTCTTAGTTAATAATAAGATGCTGTTCAAGACATGGTTTGGCAAGCTGTAGTTTTATCCATAGGGTAGATATTTTGTGTACCTTGAGTGCATTAAATTTTATATTTGTTGTCTTGATTCCTACTATTTCTTCTTAAGGTGGTCATCAAGGTGAAAACAATATGGCAAGTATGTGAATATATTTTGAAGTTTGTACGCATACACTAAATTCCCAAGTAAAGTTTTTTTCTTTTTTATTTATTAAGTTTGCATATGCTGTAGTTTTTTCTACCTAGGAACTTGCTTGAGTAAGTAGCAAGTGCTTTGGCACCGCTATTTAGCTGTGATATGGTTGAGGAGCATGGAAAAGTGGAAAGGATGTTTTAAATTGCTAGGATGATCTAGGCAGGTGAAATCACACTCCGAGCACTGCAAGGGTTTCTTGCTTTTTTTTTGTAAAACAGGTAGCTGTTTATAGACATGGGGCTTAGTTAGATATTTGATCCTGATAAAAATTCCAATGTTTTCTTGATTATTTCTGGGTTTTATTTCCTCTCAATTTTTTTCAGTGCACATTCCAGGATTACAAAAAATTGTATTTAGTGAAAAGAGATGCTGAAAGAATGTATATTGGAGTAGAAAATAGCCAGTGTTGCCTTAAGATGAGGAATCCTGCTTACTAACGCACGTCAATCTACTGTATCCTCCTAGGTTCTCCTCAGTACAGTGCAGCAGTGGTTTTCCAATCAATTACTAATTAAGACACTAGAATATTTTCCATATAGTTACTGCCTTTTTTCCTCATTGTTTGAAGTGTATTGTCCTGGCAAAACATGTGGATGATTGAGTCCTAACAAGTCTTATTTTTAGTTTACATTTTGGTTAAAAACTGTGATTGTTGTTAGTTAAAAACACTAAATGCCACAGCTTCAAAAGTGAGACATTGTAACTAAGAAAGAAGCAGATTGGTACGCTTGGGATATCAAAAAAATCCCAAATACATCATAAATAATGACAGCAAAGTCAACTAAAATCCTTTCTAAAATGGAAGATTCACTTTGTAGGAAGGTTGAAAAATATAGGAGTAGGGTTTTGGGGTTTCTTGTTAGTACCAAAACAGACCCAATCAACAAGTCTCTGGAGAGGTAGAATAAAGACTGGGGTCATCAAGTTTAAGCTGAATATTGAATTTCAATAGAGGTACTTATTTGACTTAGTTTTATTTACTTTTTTCTTGAATATCTGTTTTTCAAGTAGTACGATATTCATTGGTAACCGGAGTCTGTATTAAATAGTATAGCAGTGCCAAAATCCAGTTCCCTTCCTTGTCTCATGCCCAAGAACTGTTTATAGCAGTGCTAAAGAAGGATATTGGAGTTGGGAATTGGCTACCTATACCAATCCAGAGCATCCAGAACAATCCTTGAATTCACTGAATCAGCTACTTTTCAGACCTGTTATATACTGAATCATATGAAGGAGCTCTAATGTGCAAATTTTTTCCCTACATTTCTCTTTCTTAGTAACAAGTTGGTATTTTATTAAGCTATGGAATTCCATTCTTTTCCTGAGTCCAGTGAAACTTTCAAACATGTCAGAAATAAGCTTGTCACGCTTCCCCTGAAAATAATACTTACTTTTTCAAATTGTAATTATTCTGCATGTGTATCCCTCCAGACGAGAATAATCTTTCAGTACAGACATCCTGTACTCACACATGCATTGCATGAATTCTGATCTATGTATGCTTATGCTGCATCAGCTTGTCAGTTCCTCCCTTAAATGTTTTTTTCAATTAGATTCGGGAGCAAGAGTTTTTGTTTATTACTACGCTTTCTTCAAATGCCAAATGTGTTTTTTTCAAATTCTGGTTACTTCAGTTTGGCTTTACTTTAAGAAAAGGAAAAGATGCGCATCCTTCTCGTATTAGTTTCCTTATCCACACCTTTTCAGTTCCTATCCAAAATATATCTCTGGTTTGAATTCTGACGTATCCCAAGATGAGGAGTTTTGGGTTTGTTTTTGTTTTGTTTTGTTTTCCAAACAGCAATATAGTTACATCTGTCTTTTGTCCAGTTTCTTCATTTAGAAATTACTGTGAATACACCTCTACAGAAATATTTGCTAGCTCCATTTTCAATATATCTAGTTCTGGTCTTGTCACCGATGGTTGTTGGGACTGTTGGTGCCTGGTGATCAGTTTGATGTCTTGCTGGAGTTGACCTCTTGGAGCAATATTGACTCCCCATCTCCATTAATTCTCTTTTCCTTGGGGATATTAGTTCTTACTACCCGTGCCAATTGATTTATTTTTGTTTCTTCATGAAATATGGTTTCAAGAGTAAAACTGTGCATCTATGTGCTGAATTTTCATATAGCCAAATGTTCTGTTTGAAGGAATTAGGTTTTCTGCTGCTCCTGTTTTTCAGTATCTCAGTCCCTGCTAATCTGTAATTTCAGCCATTCATACATTAACCTGATCTTAATCAACAGTTCAGGTATGGGCAGGCTTGCTTCTGTTCCTTCACAGGCTATTGACATAATAAATAATCCACATCCCCTACTGCTGTGTTCTTTCTTTGACAAAAGGATCAGAAATTTCAAAAATGTACTTGCAAAGATAGACAATAATCCTCTTTCCTCTAGTTGTTTCTTTCTTATTATAGTAAATAATTTAACGACGATGCCGTGGCAAAGTTCAGTGCCAGACATTATAGGAGAGGTATGTGATGTTATTTTAAAACAAAAAGGATTTCAGTCACACTTTCATATCTACATACTCAAAAGCACAAAGATAGATGCATTCAGTAGTCTGTCCAGCATTCAGGCATCCATATATGTGTACCACCTGGTCTGGTCAGGATTTCTTGAAGTGATATGTAGGATATGGGGCACCAGCTGTCAACTCCTTCACAACTTCTTCTTATGCTGGTATCCATCAAGTCAGTGTTGGATGTGCCTTTTATACTCTTTAGGAGCTGACAGTCTCTCCATACACCTCTTGAATATGTAAGATTTGCTCGCTGTCCTGTCTTCTCCTTATCTAAACCTGTTTTTTATCATTTCAACATCATCTCTCAGTGGCTCAACTCTTTGTTTTGGTCTGTAAATCATTTTAAGTTGTCTTGTTTTACTGATTGGGTATCCCCAGAAGCTGCATGAAGTGCTGTGAACTAAATAAACTACTGATCTGTGTGCCATCAACACATTTTTCTTACATCCCTTCTGCTATGCTTTCTGGTGCTTCCACATCCATGTGTTTCCATTTTTTGTCTACCAATCTTAATATATCTGTTAGTTATTCAAGGAGTATTCTTAAGCAAAAGTCTATATTAGCTTGCTATTGAAGCATCCTGATATCGTATCATGCTTCTACAGATATGCAGTATAATAATGAAATTCCATTTCATGTGCACATGCAACCCAAAGTGCTGTAAATAGTGGTGGTAGTCTAGCAGCAGCAAGCAGTTATGTGTTCACAGGAGCCAAAACTGAAATTTAGACCAGGAAAGCTATTTCAAGGCATGCATGTTCCTGTGGTTAATGTATCATCTGCAGTAAAAGTTTGCTGGTTCCATCGCAGATGTTGTGGTTTAACCCTAGCTGGCAACTAAACACCACGCAGCCGCTCACTCACTCCCCCCAACAGGATGAGGGACAGAATCAGAAGAGTAAAAGTGAGAAAACTCGTGGGTTGAGGTAAAGACAGTTTAATAGGTAAAGCAAAAGCCACGCACGCAAGCAAAGCAAAACAAGGAATTCATTCACTACTTCCCATCGGCAGGCAGGGGTTCAGCAACTCCAGGAAAGCAGGGCTCCATCATGCGTAACGGTTACGTGGGGAGGGAAAACGCC
This sequence comes from Fulmarus glacialis, assembly GCF_000690835.1. Classification (NCBI taxonomy): domain Eukaryota; kingdom Metazoa; phylum Chordata; class Aves; order Procellariiformes; family Procellariidae; genus Fulmarus; species Fulmarus glacialis. Next base: position 120,600 of record NW_009188304.1, on the reverse strand, counting down.
CTAAATGTCCCCCCTTCCTTCTTCTTCCCTGAGCTTTTTATTGGTGAGCATGACGTCATATGGTATGGAATATCCCTTTGGTCAGCTGAGGTCAGCTGTCCCGGCTGTGTCCCCTCCCAACTTCTTGTGCACCCCCAGCCTGCTTGCTGGTGGGGTGGGGTGAGGAGCAGAGAAGGCCTTGACCCTGTGTAAGCACTGCTCAGCAGTAGCAAAAACATCCCTGTATTATCAACACTGTTTTCAGCACAAATCCAAAGCATAGCCCCATACTAGCTACTATGAAGAAAATTAGAAAATTAACTCTATCCCAGCCAAAACCAGCACAGAGAGAAGCAAGAATCTAAAGCACAGACATTGCTTTTCTCATGGATGATGTAAATATGGAATTGCCTTAAAGTTGTAGGTCCTTTAGCGAGTGTACTAGTAGTCCCTGAAGCCCTTTATTTTGTAATTCATGTAAGGCTTAGGTCAATGCTTATCCAACTGTGTATTCTGGATCTGCAAGGATAATTTAGCATGCGCCAAGTGCATTGCCTGTGTTTGATAAAATTCTTATTTAATTGTGCCACTTTTCATTTAGTAAAATATTGATCATAGGTTGTTCTCCCTGTTTTAATTTTCTACATGCAAAAGGAAGAGGGAGAAGGCACTGTAGTCTCCAGGGAATTGTCCCATTTTGAACATCAGCAATCAGTTTTAACGAGTTTTGTTTGTTCCTTGAAGAGATTGTATAAGAAAGTAGTATTTTTTTTTTCTACATTTATGCCTTTGTAAAGTAAATAAACTGTAGCAGAACAAATCATGACAAAATTCTGATGACATGTTAAAATGTGAGTTCAGAATTGTGTGACTATGAAGATATTATGCCATTCACAGATGCCTCAAGATTAGGTGTTAGAATATGTTCAGATGATTAATAGTAATGACGATTCAAATGAATCCCCATATTTATTACACTCAAAATTTATCTTTAATATCTGAAATGAATTGCCTCTATTTTGCTCACCGATTTGGTTTAATTTTGAAAGGCAAAATACATGTTATCTCTTTAAAAGGGACATTTATTAATAGGGTAGAATTTCATTTCTTCAATTAGGCTTCAACAGTATATTTGCTTGTTTGAAAGGAAGTGGTTATTTATCTATTTCTGATCACTTTCACAGTAGCATTGCATATTCTTGGACAAGAATTTTTGTAGGCATTTATTGATATTTACATTTACTTAAACCTGCATATATTTCAGTAAAGAGCTTTTTATTTAAACCAGCAATAGCGGTGATTGTAGGAATATATTTATGGGAAAAGTCTATGACAAATTAGGGATCTTTAAGGTGAGAAATTCAAAGCGCTTACATTTGGAACATACTTCTCTCTAATGACTATGTTGGAAACTGGGCTTCCCACTTGAATGCCCTGCAGTAGATTTATGGAAATCATGCCATAAGAAACAGTAACAAGTGTGGCAAGATTTCAAACCAGCTATTGGCAATGTCTGTTTCAAATTTGCACCATTCATTACAATTTATTTATTAAGACTGTTTTTTTTGTTTTAAAAATAGCTTTTCAAAATGTGAGGAACGCCTTTGAGCAACAAGTTCCGTGTTGGCATGGTGGTTCTTTGCAATGCTTTGTTTGTTTCATGAAGTTCATAGGCAGCCTCCTTGGACAATGGTTTGATTCAACAACACCATGGACAAAGATTGACCTTGGTCACTTCCCGGGTTATTTTTCGTATCCAGCCACTTAAAGGTTATATTGTTTTAAGCTTCTGCAAAGTGAATTGAATCCCAGATCCTTCCACCTTATCCTCATCTTCTGAAGTTACCGTCTCAGTGCTTTAATTATATGTTTCCTATAGCTTTCATGGATATACCCTTTCTCAGTATCCTTATCAACCCTTCCGCTTCTCTTTCACAATTGAACTCTTCAGGATGTGAGGAAATACATGTGACAAGAAGCTTTACACAGATTTTCCAAACACAGCCCTGCCTAGTCAAAAGGATAAAGTACAGGATATTACAGATATTTGAGAACAAACCTTAAATGCACTTATCCTCAAAGAGGTTTATTCTTCCCTTTAAAGTCCCACTGGCCCATCTGTTTTCAGAAAGGTGGGATCTTCCTTGTTACACTATGCAAACACCTCTCCCTTAATTTTGCTGCTAAAAGTGGTCAAAGAAAGCAAATGTCTTAGCTGCTTTGCTTTATAGCCAACCTGTCCCACCATCAGGTCACTTCTAAGTGACTTCATTGATGCGACAGCTTTCACCATGACCACCAAAGTATCTTTGATAGGAGCTAGCCTAGTGTCTAAAAATGTTTAAAGGACACTGTCCTCCACTGAAATAGGAACAGCCCTATATATGCTGGAGCTTTTAGAACTTCAGTTCAGCTTAGGACAACAAGGCTAAAGAGCAGCACATTCAGAACTGAATTGTCAGTTTGGGAAAGGTATATACAAAGAATTCAAAACTTCACCACCTAGGACTTACAATGTTTTTATTTTTTCTTAAATGTGAACTTCTTCCCTGCTTGCCAGGACAGATTTCTTATATCTATGACAGGTGTTTGGTTTTTTAAAAGCTCTACCAGAAGCATGAGGTGCAAACTTTCCTTTG
>NW_009188304.1:0-117970 GCF_000690835.1 Fulmarus glacialis | reverse complement strand
GCCAGAGAATAAATGAGGCTGCAGGCATAGGTGGGGAGCAAAATATGACAGCAGCCAGTGAAAAAATGTTCAAAGCAGGGCTGAAATGGGGGGATTGAAAGTAATGAATTGCGGAGAAACCGGATGTAAAGGTTGAGTGGTAGAGGTGTGGTATAGAGCAAAGCAGTATTTATGGCTCTTGAGTGATGAGGCTGCAGGGCTTAGAGTGGTTTGGAGAAGAGTAGGAAGTAGCTTGGAGGCAGGAGGCAGCAATAGCTTTATGGGAAAAGAAAGGGCTATGGTCAGGAAGAACTGGGAGAAAGGTAGCCTTGAGTGGGTAGAAGGGTTTGGGGAACTTCAGCTGTGTAACAGGAGAGTTGTGCAACTGAAAGCTCTGAGACAAGCTGGATCTGGAAACCCTACTGTAAAACTTGGTCCCTATATGTTTGCATATGTGTCCCCTGTATAATTAAGTGAAGCATAAAGTATTTGAACTTATTCTCAATCAATTTGCTTGGAGCAGTCTGGTCTCGATAGCACACAGCTCTATGGGGGCTATTAAGCTTTCTGATCGCCAGCATTCTTTACAATCAGTAGGAGCCCTTTGTGTGATTTCCATACCATTCCCGTTGGGCTGGGCATGCCTCTGCCAAGAGTAGCCATTTGGTTTTGTTACTCATCATTTATAATCTCTTCAAGTCTTGGGCAACTTAAAGCTTGTGTAGTTTGTTAACTGCATAGTGAAAGTAAGGACCCAACTCTCATATGCCCGGAGCTCCAGTTTAAATGAGATTTAGGACATTAAGTCACTAAGAATAGTGGCATAATATGTTATGTTTGTCTTTGTTGTAGTCTGTTTTGCCCTGGGTGTGCATTTTACCTACCAACTTTTAGATTTGATTTCTGACCATTACATTTCACTGAAGTCAATAGATATTTTTAAAGAACTAGGCTGCCACGTGTTGGTGTAAAATAACCAGTGTATTACAAAATCTCCTGTATAAGGACATGGTTACATTATCTTTGTCATTACGTGTGTTAACAGACCATTGATGTGGCAATGATATTAAAGCACTAAACTCCAAAACTGCAAGAAAATTGCATTACTTTTTACCACTGATTGGTCCACCTGCACTGTGTTTATTCCCTCAACTGCACATGGAACAGTGTGAGTAGTAGTGCCCATTTTAAAAAAATAATTAATAAATAGATTTTTTAAATGTGGGTAGTGTGAACAAAATGTGTGATGATATGATAATGATGTTTTATTGGCATTCATTAGCATTCATGTACTTTATGCTTTTGTAGGTTTACCATTTTCAAGAAGTGCAGCAACCTTAATAAAACATTTATGCCATACTGCAGTATAATGCATAGGTGTGAATATGTTTATTGATTTAGAATGCATGTCTCTGTTATAGGAGCTTGTATTCCTTTTGTTTGAAAATATTCCCCATTTATTTAGGAAGCCCCATCTAATTGGTGTTTGTCTGGCCAAAATTGCAGAAGTAAAAATACTTTCAAGTGCAAGTGTAAAAGCTATACATAATGCATTTTTTAACTTAAAGGAAATTGATTTGCTGCAATATTAAAAATATATTAAGCTCTTTGTTAGCAGTAGGAACTGCTCACTTAATGTAGAGCGTTGTTCTTATTAGAGAAGAGAATTCTAGTTGGAGTTCAAATTTTTAGATCAGAATTTTCCACTGTTGATCAGGCAAGTAAGGGTTGTTAAAAATATCACCCATGTCAGTATTTTATTGTATAATATTTGGATGTTGGCAGTCACAGTCCCCAACATCAAATTTGTTGACAAGCAGTATGTAATTACTTCACTAATTAAAATGACTTTTTGCCAGCCGCAGAATTTTTACAGTTTATTCCTTTTTTCTGGATGTCACTGTCCTTCACTTATCTCCAGTTTGCTGTATACCGTGAACTTCGACAAACGTTGCTAAGGATCAGAAAAAGCATTTTCCATCTTCATAAGATTTAATCTCCTTTGGATTCACTTCCCTTACGTGATCTGGCCAATACATAAAGTTTTTTGTTTCTGGCCAACTGATGTAAAATCATTGCCAGTTGGGCTATACTTTTGAGATACTTTTCTCTGTTAATATGAACTGTGTGAGAATTTGTGAGAGAGATTTCAAGAACATTTTTCTGGAACAGAATGGTGTAATAATATGCATAGTATAGCTTTTATGGTTTCTCTTCATCAGCTGGACCCCCTTCTTCTCTAGTTGAATGCACTATATCAACTTAAGGAATTGCCAAGCTTTTGATAAAAAATTGCTGATGGCTCCTGAATATCCCTGTACTTAATATATTGTATTGTTTCAAAGCCCCTTTCATGTGGGGGCTGTTTGAATATATTATGACTCATATTTAGTTTCTCTTCTGTAACTTTTTAATGTTTTTGCCTTCTCAATGCATTTATCTTTAAGATCACTTTAATGTTTTTATACATCTGCCTACTTTTTCACTGAATCATAGAACATCTCTTTAAGCTACATTGGATTGGAGAGAGGTGTATCCCATTGTTCTTCTTCCATATTTTGCCTTGGTCAGTTGAACGGCTCTTGGTGGGGGCGGGAACCTGATTTGGAGTATATTGTGGAATTCTGCTGAAGGAAGTGGTCCAAAGTAGGAGCATCATATGCACAGTTTTGCTCTAGATTTCCAAAACTGGTCATTCCTTCCTTACCATGATGCTCTGCATTTTGAGATGAAATGGTAACTGGAAGGAAGTAATGGCAGGTAAAACTGGAAAAACAATGGTAGTCATCTTTTCTCATAGCATGTACAAATTTGTGAATGCCACTGTTTCACAGCAAAAACCTGCTTTAAAAAGGAACAATTTCGTAAACATTTGTTAACAGTATGTGTAGTCACATTGACAAATATGATGCAAGCAAGTTTCATGATTTAGGATTCAGTAGAGGATACTCACACCATTGCACCTCACATCCCCTAAGGCAATCAGGTTAGGAGCACAAAGGAACTTCTAGTTAGGTGCAAAGATAAGAAGCCGTGGCTAGAAACTAACAGGGACTATTTTTGTCTAAGAAAACAGAAAATGTTTGTTGGTGCAGTTGTCAGGGATATGTGGGATAACACATATGATAAATGCAAAAACGTTTGTTTGCAGACCCAGTGATGTAATGTTCCACAAGTAATATTAATAGTTTTCTTTACTCACCATTCATCATTGATCTCTCCGGTAGTGGTCAAGCGGGAGAACAGTTACATTTTTCTTATGCGTACAGCAAGTAATCTAAACTTGATTTGGATGCTGTGTAGTATAATCTCTTGCTTTTGATTAATATGATTCCAACACTGCATGCCCGGGCCATTGAATAAGGAACTTAACATCTTTTTAAACCACTGCTGGAAAGAGTTTCCATTGCTAGTGTTGCATTTATTCAGTTTCAGAATTAAGTAGTTTGATCACATCAAAAAGGCTTTGTCATTATGAACCATGTATGTATTAGCCAGGATTTTGGAAAAAAGTCTGGCAGAGGTTTGACTTTTTGGTGAATATGGATGTGAAAACACATTTCTGAAAGCTTTAGGTCCTGCAAAATTCCAATTTCTTTGTCAGAAGCAGTAAGCAGGGAAACTTTAGAGTAGCAAGAACAGGGTATATTATTAGAAAGGGGAAGGAGTCTACGATGGATAGTGTTAAGTATTTGAGGCTATTTCTCCTGTTGTGGAACTCTTCCTTTAAATAAATCCAACTAAGGCCAGAATCTCAGATTAGCCAGTTGTTCAGAGCTTTTCTTTCTTTATGATGAGTATAACTGCTGGTATATATATATTTAAGGTTAGGTCTTTTAAATTCTTTTTTTCTGGAGTAAAATCAGGGATGAAGATAAACCAGTAAATTTCTTATGGATTCTCTTAGAAGGTAGAGGAATAATAATGAAACCATATGCGAGACTTCTGCTTAGAAAACATTAAATGTCTGTTCTTTGGTACCCAAGTCTTTCATTCATCTTCTAACAAGTCCATCAAGCATATTTGAGCACTCCTCTGCTCACTGTTTGGTTCTGGTTTCCCTCCTTCCTAAGTTTTCTTCCACTGGCTTCCTATCTCATTCTGCTCCCATTGTAACTCCACCTTGTTCTTCAGATACCAGGATAGGGACACCTGTAGCTAATCTTTAGCTTTTAACTCCTACTATTATTCCCTTGTGAATAAGAAAGGGATGTAAATGTAATGCATTTATCTTAACTGTCAGTGCATTATACCCTGCCAGTTTCTCCCTACACAACACCTTTCTTGCTTCATTACATTGGATATCTTCGTTCTCCTCCTTCAGAATGTTCCAACTCTCATGTCTTTCAGGTAATATTTTGCTAATAACTACTTAGTGTTGCTCCTGCCTCATCTCTTAATCCACTCATTTAGCTTGTGTTGTGGTATTAAAAAAAAAAAAATCATAAAACCTGAAGCACAAAATTTTGTTTTCAATTTCACTGTTCAGGTCCTTTTTGTTAGTCCTATGTTTGCTTAAAAGGAAGTATTGTTTTCATTTTACAAATGGGTAATAGAAAAATCAAAGAACTCGTTTCTAGATCACACAAGTGACCGATGGGGATAGAAGTATACAAACTTTTGATTTAGAACACTTACATGCACATCCTTCATTCTAATCTTTTCTAGCTACAAGTGTTCATCTATGATGGGCTTGTGTCTAGCTGAGTTTCTGAAATCAAGCAGTATGTAATCCATGCCATTTTCTGAAATACTAGTTTATCAGTCAATTTCTAGAATATCGTGCAGGAGTTGACCAGAGAGAGATAAGGATATACCTGAATTCGTTTCTGCGGCATTTGCCATTAAAAAAAATATTTTTTATTCCTTCTGTCCCTTGCCTTCTTGGTAATACTCTATTTAATTCCCAGAACAGATGTAGTATAGTTTGTGCAATACTCGTATCACTCTGATTCATCCCTTGAGAAACATCCAAGTTGCATTCTGCAAGGTTCTTGTAGAAAACATGTTAGCATGTATATTAACTGTGCCATGGATGTAAAATAAGAATTGACCTTAGGCTATCTCCTTGTAATTTATATTTTCAAGCATTTATGTACACATTGCGTATGTATTCCTCTATATATTTTGAAGAAAGAAAGAGTAAATAATGTCAGTTATATGCACCTGTAATACCTCCTAACTCATTTCTGACTGAATCCTAAATCTCCAGCACAACTTGAGCAGCCACAATACCCACATTGGTAAGTAATAGAAAGAAAAATTTTTCCCTAAAGGGGAATGCATATTGCTGTCACTTACAAATTTTCCCCAAGTTTCTGTGGTAATGTCCTAGTTCTGTGTCATTATGTGAGATTATCAGCATTTATTTTTTCTTATTTCTCATTTTTCAAAACAAAATTGAATATATTATTTTTGAAAAAAGTTTCAAATTAGTAACATGAACTGGGGTTCTACTTGATTATGTCTTATTGTCTGGGACTGGTAATATCTCAACCAGGGTATTGGGCCAAGTATCTTTGCTCTAACTCCTCTTGTTTTCTTTTCAAGTAAGGATCTTTTTTCCCTCTTGAGGCTTCTTTTTTTTTTTTTCAGTTAGGAAAAATATAGCAACTAGGTTACAACTGCATATATCTTAATTGAATCTGTCTTCTAAAGGAGACATTTTGTTTAAGAATGACAGGTTTTTTCTTACCATTTTCTTTGGTATATAGTGTACTATATACCAAAGTATACTTTGGTCAGTATACTAGAATTGCTTGGAGATTTGCTTGGAGTCCCATCAAAACAGTGATGTGGGTGTTTCACTTGAGAGTTCAAAACAGATACTATTTTAATGCCATAAGACCAGGGAAGGAAAGCAACAATTCACATAAATGTTTCCAGTGTATTTTGCTAGTGGACATCCTATCAGAACTTAATATTTAAATTGTTCGTATATTGCTTAGTTGCATTATTTTCTTGAGAATCTAGTGCAAGTAAAATAAAACATTGTTGACTGTGTTTTGAATATGAATTTCTCCGTTTTCCGTGGGTCAGGTAAAAACAAAAAGTGGCAGTCTAACTTGTGCTTTTGTTAGTGTACTCCAGAGCATAAAGCATAGTTGAATTTCCATGGTTCATTCAGTCTTTGGCTTCCTTGCTGAGATTTCTTAAAGAAAAGGCAGTTAATGTGGTTTGAAAGGATTCACCTCAGTTGTGTGGGACTTTGTTTTACATAACCTGTGAAACAACCTTCAGATAATAAAAACTTTCAGTTCAGTCTTGACTCTGACTAGAAGGATATCCCTAAAGTCATTTTTGTTGTCTTCTTCCTGTCTACTTAAAATAACACAACACAAGTTTAATTTATCAGTAAAAGACGCTTATTTACTGGATTCAGCAATTCTGAAAAGAACTTTTGCTGTAAATGAATGTTTTATTTTACATGCTTCTAACAGCTCTAGGCCTTTTGAGCAGCTACCTCATTTGTTTCTTCCATCCTCTGCATCATATAGGGAAAAAACATATAAAGGAAAAAGAATCGGGTAGGAGAAGTTGGGGGAGAGGTTATATACGTGGTATATTTAAAATAAAAATCTAATGTTGGTCTGGCATTAAAATTTTCTGGTTGGGCAGCATAATTTTTAACTGGGAATCTTGATAGCAGTGGCTAAAATCTCTAGGCCTGGGTCAATAGGAATCTATATTGCATTCTGTCAGGTATCAATCATGATACTTGCCAGGCCTGATACTCCCAGTTATAGCATACTGTGATCATATGATTTGTAGAAGGTACAGGGTGTACTTTTCTTCAGTTAGAGTTTTAGGACTTCATTATTCTTCATATCCAAATCAAATAAGTAACATGTATTCTTTCAAAAATGTTAGTGAATTCAGCATGCAACATATGTGCCAGATTGGTAATATATTGAAATAAAAATTATCAACAAAGCAAGTTTAAAATGCCATGATAAAGCATCATTTATTCCAGAAATTAGAGTCTGTGTCTTTGTCCTCTAGAGGTGTCTCAGAGAGTCAAATTGATGTCTTGCATGTACTGCTAACTGATTGTGTGGAAATTTTTTTAAGTTCACTTTTTCTTTATTCTTCTGTCTTTTTTACCCATCTTCCCCCATTGTAGCAAATTAGACGGCCGGATGAAAGCAAAGGAGTTGCTAGTAGAGTTGGATCCCTCAAAGTAAATATTCTAACATTTATTTTGCAAGTTTTCTTCTATAGCCTACACTTTTCCTTTTGAAGGGGGAGGTGAGGGGAGGGAGGGAAGGGGCTTTTCCATTTCTCAGCATCCCATCATTTTTATTTCAGTATTCTTATTGCTGTTGGGTCACATTTTGTTTGTTTCTGTGCTACACATAGAACAACCTACTGAAGGTTAGTTAGCTTTGAATGTCACCACAAATAAGAGATAGTAACAACTTTCTTGAAGTGCCTGTAATTTGGTGATCATGATTAAACCACTTCTCTCATCTATGTTGTTTGTTGTCTCTTAACTGCCTGTTACATGGAGAAGTGACTTACTCATCGTCAGACTACTGCTTCCCATCTTGAAACATAATTAAACTTTTATAGTGCTCACACTTTTTGCATTTAATTCTGCAAAAGACCATTACAAAAGAGTTGAATATTTCATGTATATCTAGCCTTTAAATCAGAAAAAATCAGAGCAAATAAAGAGGAAATGAGAGAGAGATTCATGTGAAGCTAATAAGAATGGAGCCACTATTTTGCTAATAATTAGTCCCTTCTGCCTTTTTTATATTTGTTCAAACATACTCAAATATTTAGAGCACTTAACAGGCAGATATCTAAATCAATACCCACCATGCATAGTGTTACACCCTAATAAATGGTTTAAAACACAGGACATAATCTATACCAAGATGCTGATCATGTGCAGTCCAGGCCATTCCGTTAAGGTTCCATCTCAACAGCTTCCTCTTTTTCAGCCATCCAATTTTTCACTTTTTTTCTACTTTATTTCCTTTTAGCACTTTCTCAAGCGCTAATGATTTCATTTTTCTTCTGCACTCTCCTTGCCTTTCCTGCCTTCTTGGTTTTTGATCTTTTGGTTTGGTTTGGTATGTGAGTGTATTGCCTTTGTTCCAGGACAAGCCATCCTCTCTGTTCTCTAACACTGCTCTACAGCTGCTCTTTGTGAAAATGTTATTTCACGGAGCATAAAGAAGGGGAGGGGAAGAATTAGTTACGCACCTCTTTCCAGTAATGCCACCATTTAAATTGATCTCAGCATAGAAAAAGAAGCCAGTTGCTGTTTGTTTATACAAGTTATAGTTGGAGGCATCTGTAGCATTCCTCACTGTCTGTGAGGCTTTATCTTTTCACCTTGTGTTTTGGGGAGAGGCTTTAGTTACAATGTAGATGAGAAGAGTGCTGTAGGTGAATGAGGCACTGTTTCAGTGGGAGACATTCAGGACCACTGAATTCACATGGAGGAAAATACAAGACAGCCACACCACAGTTTCTATGCTGTTTTTGAAAATTGTGTATGTAATTACTGTGACCTGTTCATTTTAATGGGTCATCACGTAGAATTCTAGATGTGTAATACATATACATATGCAGAAGATGTAGCTTATTTAGGTGTTGGGATTCGCCTATTATTTTTATGAACACCCACTGACACATAATTTAGGATTATTATTTCTGTATCTGGTTGCCCAGGATTTAATTTCACAACCCACAATATATATTTAGACACAAAATCTTACATGAGTATCCTTACAGAAAATGGGAAATCCTAATTGAGGTTCCCAAACATGAAAATTTACCTCTAAAAAGTTATTTTTGATGGAAATAAATTCTGGACACAGCCTTATCAATAAACAAGCAAATAAATAAATAAATGTAGCAGAGATTCAGTAGCTTTAGAATGATCTGTCCCTTGATTTTTTTCAATTTTTTTTTCCTGTGCTAAAAAAAGAACCATGTTAATAAAGCAAAAATATCTTGTTTCCAGTTTCCAAGTTTACTGAGCTTATATGTCTGTGTTGTTCAAAGCACTTTGATGTCTTGAAATGTTTTGCCAGAGGCAGTGAGAAATGTGTTATGCTATGATTTATTTAAAAAAAAAAAAAAACAAAAAAACACAAACCAAAGTACAAAAGAAAAAAGAAAAAAAAAAGTGACAAGAGAACAGGTTGCTTTTTCAATTCATTTTCTGATGTTTACATGTAGCTCCATCGAAAGCTGGAGGAGCTCAGAGGTCACCTAGAAGGCAATGTCAAAGGATGCTCTCTCCGAGTAAATGTACGATTTCACTCGGTGATCTGTTTTTTAAAAACTTCCACTGGCTGGTAACACCAAATCTGATTGGTTTGTCCTCTCATCTCCATCTTTTTCCTTTCTCTCTCTCTTTCTCCCTTTGTGTTTTCTTTCTTTTCTAGCTGGGGTTTCATTTTAATGTGTGTGAGAAACCTGACCTAATTGACAGGGTTTGTTTAAAAGAATATCCTACATTTTAATGAATGCTAATCAAACTGCTTGGCTTTACAGCAACTAAAAAAAAAATCCCTTTCCAAAATTGAGGTTGCATAGCTAAAAGTTTCCTGAATACTAAACTTAGCAACAAATAAAATAGATATCCTTAATTTAAAGGATAAAAATATCTTCTGTCAGTGATTGATAGCCTTACCTGAACTGAAAACTATGGCTGATACAAGGTAATCCAAAAGCATATAGGTTCACATGTACCTCTGTCTTTGCCTTTAATCTTTTTGGGTCCCTATTTTGTCTCACAAAATTGGTTAATATTTGGTTGAATGCCAGCAATGCAAATTTTGTTGCTTGTTTTTTTAGCAGAAATATAAAAACTTCTGCAGCATATTTCTTATGCATTAGGTTTGTTCTTTAATGAAAAAAAAATTGAGGAAAGGATTAGGATCTAGCGTATCAGTCATGTAAACTTACCCATTTTTCACAGAAATATTTAATAAAGCAAGTCAAATCCAACATGACAGCAGTGCATCATGTTTAGTAGTTCACCTCATAAATTAAGATCAGTTTTTCAGCAATTAATTCTACAGAAGTGAGTTTAAGCTGCATAATTTAATGTATAATGAAAATTAGAAAAAAGGGACAGTTGTGAGTATAGTAGATGTCAAAGTTATTAGCCATTTATCTCTTTGCACATCCATCCAGTGAAGATTCTCAGAATAATTTCTTTAGATTCATGTCCTGTTTATGTCTTCCATACACTATGGCTGTTGTCATTCTCAGCACTATCATTCTAATGCATAGTCCACTATGGTTATATAGTGCAAGATGATTTTGGTAATGATAATGATTTGATAATTTTTACCCCTTTTAGATACTTTTGCATATCCAGCTATGTATCTGACATAAAGTTGATTTCTGCTCATTGACAAATAGAAGTCTCCGAGTTTATAATTTTTTGCAGTCAAATACAAGAAAATTGAGCTGCTAGTGTATTGCAGCTTTCTATAAAATAAATTTGATTGAAGGACTGTATCTTTTCCCTGGCAAATCTTTAAGAATCAAGTTTTGGGGGGAAGGGGGAATAAACTGTGTGATATTTTAGATTTGGTGATATCTCAAATTTATTAGTCATTACCAAGACAAAGCAAGTTCCTTTATTTTAGACTCTTCAATCTTAAATTCATGATTTAGTACTAGTGAATAAATATAAAGCCAGAAAAAAATTATGCCGTGAAACTTTGTACTACAAAAAAGGTGTTCTGATCACACATTATTTCACAGAATGTCACATGGGGAAAGGTTTCAAATGAAAAGCTGTGACCATGTTAGCCATGACAAATTAGTTGTCATGAAATTGTGCTGTTCCTCAGTGCCACTTTATCTGTTATTTTGTGGCTGTACCATACACAATGTAAGTAAAGAGGTCAGATTGTGAACTAGGAAATGTTCCGTATATTCTGCATATGCCCTTTAAGTTTCTTAAAACAAGCAGGACACACTGCAAGTACAATAACATATAACTGAAATCTGCTGCTTTGTCACTGCTGCTCTGATTCGTGCTGTAATAATGGATGTTATAGATAAGGCAACGTTTTAAAACACAATATACAAATGACTGATCAAAGAATAGAACAAATCCTTACTAAATAGTGGACAATTGGAAAGAAAATAATGAGAGATCTGTTAATAGTTCATCTTTAAAATAATTTTCATCTCTTCCATACTGCTTTTGGAAAGGGGGTTAGATGTAAGTTGTTAATACTCCTACAATGTGGCAAATGTATTGAATGGTGTGGGAGGGGGAGCATATAGTATCTGATGGCCAGCCCCATAAGTGAAAATGATATGCTATTGCACAGTTGTGTATACTATTAAGGTGGAACCTTTGTTCCAGAATGAATTGCAAAGACATGCTTTCCAGATTAAATTCAAAGGCCGTTGGAAATATGTAGGAAACATTGGAATTCTGCAGAATATCCCAGATTCCACCAAAAGTTTAGAAAGCCTGCCAGATATTTAAAATAAAATTGCACTGAAAACATGCATGAAAATTTAGTTAATTAAGCAGTTTGGGGGTTTGAGTAGTTCTCATTTTAAAACATTCATCTTCCTTGCAGCTATTCCAGTTCTTTTCATGGCTTAATCCTTTGACCCCTCCCAGAGACCTATGTTTGAAGCTGAACTTAAATATTGTTTAGAAAAATTAGTCTTCTATCACTTGGACATGTTAGCATCCCCCTACTGTTCAAATTAGTGTAGCAGTAGCAAATAAATGCATTATCTACTGAGATGATCAACAGTGAAACAGCTGACTGGTTTATGTTTTAGAACTTATAATAGCTGCTAAAATTGATACCTTCCTGAAAGTGTGGAGTTCAGCTGAGATTCAACAGAACAATACTGCTTCAATCTGTGCTTTGAAGACTTTTTTTTTAATATAGTTGTGCAGGCTAAGAAGTTTAAATTCTGCAGAAAAATGTTATGGAAAGCCCATCAGAAAAAAAATTAAATCTAAGTATAGAAGTTCTACACAGAGTTCCCGAGTAATATGCAAAACAATTTTTGTGAGGCTTTTGACCAGCATAGTTCCAAATCAAAGGTTCTGGTTTTGTTCAAGAAAAATGTTCTCAGAATTCATAGCAGAGGCCAAATAATGTCCATAAATGATGTTTAATGAAACCAGGATTACCATTTTTCATACAGAACTGTATCTCTCGGAGTCTATGGTCTCCTGCATGCAGTGTTCTATCTTACTTTAAGTACCTGCCTTCTTTGATCATGATGAAGGATTACATTTACGGGGCTTTTATTCCTGGTCTTAATATTCCATTATTAAAGATCCGAGTCAAGCCAGTAAGGCCCTCAGAGTAACAGCAAATTGCTCTTGCAGCTTTTGAACGAAATTCTCAGTTGGTGTAAATGGGCATAGCTTTTTTAAAATCATTCTCACACTGGGGAATTTCTGTGACTGACAACATGGCCCCTTAACTAGAATGTTCATGGGGGAAAAGAGCCCAACAGCTCAAATGTTAGCACATTGGCTTCACCTAACGTAATATGTAGGGGTTGTCAGGTAGCATACAAAATAAGGAGAGCTGCCCCCTCTCTCAAACTGGAAGAAACAATCGCTGGAGTTCATATATAACAACAAATTGTAAGCAGAGTAGGTGATAGATTGCAGAATCATCAAAGGAGTTTGGAAAAGTATTGACATTTAATTTTAATAACACAGAAGCAATACACTTACAAAACGCTGAAATCAGGCAGGTGCTCAAAAATGGAGACTAGTTAGCAAGAAAGCAATGACATAGAAATGATCAG
Organism: Fulmarus glacialis; assembly: GCF_000690835.1. Taxonomy (NCBI): domain Eukaryota; kingdom Metazoa; phylum Chordata; class Aves; order Procellariiformes; family Procellariidae; genus Fulmarus; species Fulmarus glacialis. Next base: position 105,211 of record NW_009188304.1, on the reverse strand, counting down.
GAAATGATAAGTGTGCAGCAGATTAAACAGTCTCATTGTGTGATCCTATTGAAAATAAACAAAGAGTAATCACTGTGTGCAAAAGTGTGGTATGAGCATAATCCTTTCCTCAAGAACATTAGATCATTTTGAGACTAGAACACTTGAGCCTACCTTCGATTTCATCATTATGAGAAAATGACATAGGTAAATTGAGAGTCTATACATGTATGAATAAGAAAAAAAGAATTTGGAGTGAGTGAGATTAGGAGATTAAGGAGAAGTGTGTGTGTGTGTTTGAGCATAGGGAGAAATAAAATACACATATATCTTATTGAAGGGAATATTATCATTTGCTTCTATACAACTGGAACTATGAAAAAGAAAATACAAAATTATTTAAAGTGATTAAATACTAGTAGGAATAAGACTGAAGTTAAATGGTAAGTTTAGCCTAGATATTAATGAAAATATGGATGATTAGATCACAGGATAATTTGACAAGGAAAGTAATAGCATTCTACTTACAGTAGTTGTCTAAGAGAAGGTTAAAGTAGTACACAAGTGTCTAGCATACCCCTTGTAAGTTAGGGTGAGGAGTGGACAAGATGAGCCAAGTTCTTCAAAAGTTTGCAGAGTGCAATTCCAAACCTCCTCATCGTTGGTGTTTCTGTTTATCTAGTTCTGATACTTAAAAAACTGCTGCTGTGATATTTCTTACTCCATTCTTTGAATCCTCACCTGCAAAACTGAAGCTAATGGTTCTTCTTTTTCCATGCTGTTGCAAGACAAACCATGGGAACAATGGTTGGACATTATTTATGAGAATCGTGATTAGAGACTCATCCAAAAGTCTTAGGTGAATAGCAGAACCCCTGTTCTAAGCAAAAGTGCACCTTACCTTTCTTAGAAAGCTTTCAAAGCAGTGTTTCCAGAAACAGTTTTTGCTCTGTCAGAAGGGGTTCTCTCTTTTTTTTCTTTTTTCTTTTTCCTTTTTTTTTTACAAAATAGACTGCTTAAGAATAATTCTTGATTTCGTAAAACTGCATTTCTAGTCTTTCTATTTGTCTGAAGGAATTTTCTATTTTTGACTTAATCCTTCTGCAAATCATCTCACTACAAGAAAACATTTTATCAGGTGAAGAAAGTGCTGAGTGTGTGTAAACATTTAAGATGTTGTGAAATGATTCAGATTTCTGTAGTAATGTTATCTAGAAGAGCAAACGAAATACACAATGCCAGAAAGGAACAAAAATATTTTCAGAGTATTAAAAAATTTTCAGTGAAGAAAGAGCAGCTGTATAGAAGTATATAATGGAGACATAAATGAACACAGACAAATGTGACTGCAGGATTTTCCTGGAAGTGAATTTTATATTTCAATGAAGAATTATGAAATACGCACTTGAGATTGAAGAACATTCTTGAGAGACTTCCTATGAGTACCATGTTGTCTGCTCAGTCCATCATAATACCTAAGTCAGCAAGTTGTCACTAATAATTTATGTGGAAAGTCTTGCTGGGTTCATCTTTACCACAAATGTATCCAAACTGCTGTACAGGTACTAATTTTGTTATTAATCTAACAAAAGTTAAGGGGAAAAAAACCCCAAAACTCGGACTACTCTTTGTAATTGAAACATGAAATGTTTTCAGCCAAAGAAAGGATATTCAGATTTGTTAGGAAAAGAAATCCTATAAATAACTAGAGTCTCCTTTTTTAATACTTGAGTTATGTCTGAGTAATTAATAGTATAGAAAAATGGGTATCTTGTATAAACAAAGTGTTTCTTAAACAATGAGTAAAACTGTAGTGTACCAATAAACTTGTGTTTGTGCTGAAACCTTTTGACAGTGGACAGTGTCCCTCAAGAATCACAGCACTTTACGTTGCTTAGGGACATAATCTGCAGATTTCTACTGACCTATATCTGGCCATTAGCCATTTAACTTTGCAAGTTATTCTGGTTTTTGGGGCAGTGAGATTGAAGAAAAACCTCTGTTGTCAAAATGCTGGTTCTGAGCATCTGAAAACATAAAGATATACAGTGAAGAATAGGCACTCTAATGGGTTTTCACACTGAACGCTTTGCAGAGTTAGAATAAAACAAATAGTTTTAAATGAAGGAGATTGGTAAAGCTTCATCCTAGAATACCTTATTGTCCTAAGGATAGTGTTGTCAGTTATTTAGAGGAGGAAGGATTAATAGTTGTTGATGAATAGTTCAGATTCATAATTAGCTTTAATTGTTTTATAAATACAGTACTTTTTTTTTCTTTTAAGAAGCTTCCACCTTAAAAGGCATAAATTTGGAGTTTCTGAAATAGCTGGTCGTGGAAACTTAATGAACCCCCTGATACTATCTCAGTGCTGGAACCACCTATACAGAAAACCTTCTGAGACCCTTACTGTGCCACCATTTCTTTTTTAACAATGTTTTCTTTTCCCCACTGCACAACCAGGCTCGGCTCCCTTCGTGCTCATCCACCTATAGTGTTTCTGAGGTATACTTTGCACGTGTTCTCTCACACAGTCGACCTGCTCACCCATCCACTTTCTTGGTTTTATTTACTTTTTTCTTTTTTGCATTGCACTGTGCACAAGTGGGGAAAAATCAGCTGGGGGGGGCAGATTTTGCATGATCAATCTGCAACCATGTTCAGCATGGTTTTAAAATCACTGTACCAGTCTGGGACCACCATGATGTGTAGTCTAGCTAGGCAACCGCTACATAACATGTGACCATAAATTATATAATAAAAGCACCCTTAATTATCTCTTACATTAAAATAAAAATAATAAACTTACAGATGTCCAGGCTGCAAAATGCTTCACTGGTTAGTCTGACCCATTTTCAGCCAGTGAAACTGGAAAGACTCTGTAAAGATGGCCATCACATTATGATTACTAATCACCTGTCTAGATAAAGGTGGTTTTATGATATCTGAAGTTTATTATTAATTCCCAAAGCTCTGGCTTGGGTCACTAACTGCCAAAATGCATATATTGGTGAAAATACTTCCATATCAGCTTCATGGTAGTCTTCTATAATAAGGTATAGTACCATCTTAGCAAGAATTGAAAAGAAAAATATGTTCAATTGTAATTAGGATGGGGAAAAAAGGAGAAAGATGTTAAGATATACTAGAATTCACAACATCATGGGGTAAAAACAGAATTTATAAAATACTGTCAAATTAATGCTATGACCCACTGTGTAAAGATCAGGCTTCAGCATATTATTATAAATGATTAATGGATGAGTATCAAAAAGATGGACTTGAGGTCTTCTGCAATACTGAATCAGTCTTGAGCACATATAGTTATTTATTCTGTATTTTAAAAGAATCCCTTAAAATTGGCAAGATGTCATAAAAAGATGACAGTTCACTCTACCTCACACTGTGGGCCAAGTTCTAGACCTGATGTGAATGTTCTATTAATGAGCATCATACAAAATGAAACATAAGGAGCTCACCTGCTCAATCACTTTGTCCCTAAGCAGGAAGTTCTGCTTGTAAGCAATACCTTGCTGATGTCTGTCTAATTTGTTCTCAAAAGCTTTAGCTTCTCAAGCAATCATTCCTAGCACTTCCTTATCGTTAGTAATAGAAAGGGTTTTTTCTGGTTTCAGTGTATGAACAGGCAAAAGATCTAATAAAAAAGTTTTTAAGAAGAAAGATGCTTACCAGTTTTTCTGTCATAGATAAGTAGTTGCTGTCTGGCTCCACCAGGAGACAAGTTGTTTTAAAGATAATCAAGTATGTGTTCTTAAAAGCACCTGATACGTATTCTGCAGTTTGTTGTGCCTCGTTACTGTATTATATGAAAGCCTCACTGTTTTTATCATGATTATCATCAAAACACCAATATGGAATAAATAAGTAATACTATACTCATACACATACAAAGACACTTTTTTCTAAACTAATACTGGAGCAAGAAATTAAGTTTAGTGCTTACAGATGCAAGACAAACGCCATCCTTACTCAACCAGCCATTCTTCTGAATGATCTGTATGAAATGAAGAAAAAGCATGGGATCAACAGGCATTTCAGCTTGATGACACTTTGTTTCCAAAGAATCCAACCGTGATAGTTCGCATCAGCAAAAATGGTGAACATGCTCTTACGGATTATGAAGTAAATAAACCACTTTCAGGGAAACTGGACTCTTCTTGCTTTGCCTGCAACTTCAGCCATTTGTCCTTTTCATGTTCTGGAGTGATCACTGTCTTCGAAAGAAATACAAACCAAGGTATTGTGGCTGGTGACTGGTCAACATGTATGGGTCTCCTCCTTAATCAGATTCCAAAAACTATTTTGCCTTCTCCAAAGCTACCAGACTTGAGTACTAATTAGTGATCTTGGAATAGTTAGATTCTACTGCAACTGAACAAGAAAATTGGAGTATTAAGTGCATGAAAACTTAGTGAACACTGTCCACAAAGGATGGCTTTGCAATTTGTAGTAAAGAGTCTGCTAGCTGAAGTGTCAAGGTGGCACTGCAAGGCTGTACAATCAGTACAGCATTCGTCCTCTATATTCAGTCCAGAGGGAAGATCTTCATATCTAAAATGCGGATAACCTGGCTGCCTGGTGAACCGGATCTTGTGATACAGTTAAAAAATTTCCAGCTGATCAGAATTTCATGCTTATGAAACATACGGTGCAAGACCTAGACTGCCCTCTTTTAAACTGCAAACTGAAAGTTTTAAAAAAACATGGATATGTTCTTCTCTGGTGGTAGGATAGCACCCTGTGTATTTTTGAACAAACCATTTGAGCCAATGACAGATCCAAAGGAACAAATCAATTGAAACTGAAGACCTCTGTGGCAATTGTAGCTATTTGAAGAGGCAAGGAGGGATTGGAGATTCTCTGGGGTCCATAAAGGATTTGTAGTGTAGTTTCTAACTTTGTAAGAGACTCTTCATTCAGAAATACGGCTTAATGTCAGGATGCATGTCCAGCAATGCTCGATGTCATCTGCTGTTATTTTGGAAAATGGGAAAGGCTGCTATGAGTAAGCAACATCCTGACCTTTAAACAATATAACGGAAAACCTCCCAAACTGAGGTATTGTTAAATCAAGTCCAAAAGCCTGCCATTAGTTTTGATCAAGGGGAAGAAAAGGAGTAATGTTGTATTGCATAGTGTCTCATATCCAGAGGGAAAAAAGGACCACACTTTTAATATGATCTCAAGGTTGTTTCTTGTGTCTACACCTATTTCTGTGGTTCTTATTCCAAGAAAATATTTTTCTTAAGCTGATTCTTAAGCACCAAGTTCAGAGCTTCTTAATTTTATATGTCGTCAAGTCGTCACCAAATAGCTTTGGACCTTCAGAGGATGCCAGGAACACAGAGATGAGAGAAATGGAATCAATGCTGTGGGAACTCAGCTGAACATGCCTTCTGACAAAGGTACAACAAAAGATAAAAGAAAAGATAACCTGATATAAACAATTTCTGAAATCTGTTTTTTGGAAATAAGTATTGTAAGTTCATCGTAAGAAATTTCCTTACAATTTTAATTGTTGAGAAAAGCTCTGGAATTGGATTAATTGGCACTCCTAGAGCTAAGATTGCCAAAAAGGAAAGTGAGCATACTATCAGGGATTTTTTTCTGCTGTTACATAGAAGGTCTTTGATTGAAGAAGTAAAAGATCTTCCAGCAGAAGAGAAACTTGGGATCTGTGTATTCTGCATTGTGAAGAATTTGAGGTAGAATTTGCTGCCTGATTTTTTTCATAGAAAACATCCTTGTAGAGGCTATTTTGCATCTCAGAGTCCAATAATTAGGAAAAGCTTCTTTTCTCCTGTTCCTTTTTATTGTCACCAGTTGCACTGGTGAAACTGTGGTCAACTGATGCCTATTTGAGAGGAATGGGCAGAAAACTTTTAAAAACTTCTACTTACCTTTAGTTACAGAAAGGTTTTCATAGTTTGTTGAACTCCAGGCATTATAGGGTAGTAGTACTATATATCTACTTAGGCCCAGTCAGCACCTTAACAATTCCACTTGTCTAGAATGAAGTGCTGTCTGTGGTTCAATTCAATTAAATCGAAGTGAGTTTCTTTAAGAAGTGATTCCCTTGTGGTAAGAGAAGTAAAGCTTTAATGCTCTAAAATAGTGTAATGATAAAATATAAATTCATATTCTCTTTGAATTTCACAATAGGTAATAAAGTTTTTCCCCCTTCATGAAAACCAGTTATCTTCATGCCTGTAATTTTTGTAAATGTTAGCAGGACTACTAAAATGATTTTTCTAAGAGTAAAGGTATTAATTAGGAATGATGCTGACTTAGCGGTTGTGCATTATAGTATGTGTGTAATATATCTGTAATTTACTTATTATCCAGTTGTCAAAAAACATAGAATTTTTTTTTTAATAGCAGTAGTTCACTTAAGAAATTATTAAATCAGATTGGCTTCACTTACATTTTTAGAAGTACTCTGACTTCAGCTTGTATCTTAAAAATACCGTACAAAATGTAAAACTAACGGATTGACCAATGAAGGTCTATAGTCTCCTAATTTATAAAATTACTCTTAGGTAGTATTATGCAATGGCCCCATTTTTATCCTTATTTGTATCTCAGACTTTTTACTACCAGCATCAATCTCTCTCTCTCTCTTTTCTTTCCCTCTCCTCTGGCTTCTGCATGTGCTATGTGTTTGGCTAAAAGCGTAATGAAGGAAACCTATTGATCTGCTTGTTGAAAGTATAATGGCAGTGAAATGTTTACTGCAGTGCTATCCCCTGCTTTCTGGCGGTGGGGGGGGCGGGAATTAAGTTTTTCAAAGAGGGAGACACTCAGGTCTGTAGCTTGTCATATGTTTTATTTAGCCTCATTGAGTGGTTAGAACATGATGCCTAGCGTTGTGAAAGATCTACAAAGTTTTATGTTAGTTTTCTCTCCCACAAAGTACATTTTGACTATGTACTTAGCATTGTTAATAAAACAATAGAGACTTGTATTATCTTACCTGATAATAAAAGAACAGAGGGACCAGAAAAGGGAATTAAGTATCAGCAGTATTCAGAGAACAAGAGGAAATACTGTTTCCTGCAACAGGTAGTTGACTTCAGAAGTCCATTCAGTGACTGCAGGAAGATTTTTAAGTGCTCTAGATTAAAGTGTTCTATATAGTATACATTACAAAATGTTGTAAATAACTGAATCTTGTTCTTTAGAACTAAAGCCGGGTAAGAGACTGTTTCTCCTTCTACTTAGGCTAGTTTGAATAGAAGGCAGTGCTGAAAGACCAAGAACTGCTACCCTGACTTTCAGGTGTTTACCATCAGCATAGAATCTAGAATTCAATTTTAGTTACAGGCTGTTAAATTCACTGTTGATATCTGCTATAAATCTGCACTACATAGCACAACTGATTTGAGGATGGGTGGACCACTTACATCTTAAGGGCAGAGGGGTCAGATTCAAGAGCATCCTTAATGTATGCACAGTAAGCCCAGCATTTTGAATTTGCTGCCTACCTGCAAATTCTGCATCCAGGACTTCCAGAAGGCTTTTCTGGCTCTGAGAAGGTATGCCCGCTTCCTCGTACTGGCTTAATAATGTGGCAACCGCTTATACTTCGTCATCCTTTTTTTACATTGGGTTTCTCACTCTTTTATCTAAAATATTTCTTTCTAGATTTCTAACCAGTGGGCCAATTAATGCAATTTTTAAGTTAGTTTATTCTGATATTATAACTTAAAACTGTCCAGAAGCAGTTTGCCAGATAAAAAATTTAGAAGAATGAATTTAACCATGATAATCAACTGTGTAATTGTCAAATAACTGAGAAGGTCTTCAGTCAATTCTTAGGCACCCCAGAATGCTTTAATGTCAGTATAGTTTTTATAATTATGAAAATATTTTATATAAAGGAAAATCCCAAGTGAATATGCATACACAATGTCTGAAACTTGAATTGCATATTGTTAAAGGTCTATGTGTAGCACTGTTTTTGATGATCATTAGAATAACAGCAAGAAAAATACGACATAATCCTAAGAAATGTAAATAGATTTGAAATACCATAGGTGGTCTTTAGACTTTCAGGTATAATGAGTGAATTATATGGTTTTGTTATTGATCAGGTTATTAGGCTGGGTTTGTATTCAATATTTATGCCCGTGACTTGTACATTTTTGAAAACATATTCTTTACAAACTTGAGTAGAGTGGCACAAAGTTTATATTTTGTATGTAATTTTATATCAATTAACTTCCACTTCTGTAATATGAATATCCCATAAATAGGGAAAGCACAAACAAAATCAGTCACACACAGTAATTTCTGGAACAAGATTTCCGTTTTCTTTGCTTTTTCTTTTGTACAACTTTTCAGTATATATATCAGCTGGAGACTTTTTTTTTTTAATATAGGGAATTTCATTCAACCCTTACAGTCACAGGGTGACATAGTTCAAGTGAAAAAGTGTTTCAGGAGATGCAAGACCATGACCAAGGAGAGTGGACCTGTGCCTTTATTTTCATATAACATAAGATCACTCTCATAGCATAGACAAAGATTGCTCTTAGACAATTAAGGCTATGCCTTAGATAGGGGAGGCAAAATGAAGTAAATGTATGCAGTTCCTCTCCTCTCTTCTCTGCTTTCAAGCAGAAGTCCAGCAGATAGAGAATTTGGTTCTTTACATGTGACATAAATATACCGATCCATTGAAGAAAAATTGCTACATTAAATTGAGATTGCCTATCTCATTGCCTTATGAACCCCATAGGCTTTGTAGAGATGCTCTTTGAAATTTGAAATAATGTTTTTCCAACTTCGCTCTGTTCATTAGAGGGAATGCTGAGGTTTTAATATTGTTCATGGACATGGCTTTAATTAACTTGCCAGGTATGTCCTTAACAAGATCCTCAGCTTGAAAACAGAAAAATCGATTTTTAAAAAAAAAAAAAGTCTTTAGTATCGTGATATCTACAGTTCAGAAATAAATGAACACAACAGAGCCAATAAGGATCTGCTAATCATTTGGGTTTTTTCCAACTATATTGGTACAATCTAGCCCTGGTTTTCTCTGTAATATTTTTGCAGTTGCTAATAGAACAATGAGGTTTTAAGTAAAATAAAATTTATAGGTATTTCTCTTTCAAACATGAACAAGAGGTCAAAGCTTTCTATTTGGCAAATGCTAGTTAAAGAATTACATTTTTTGCTATTGCATTTTGCTTTGCTAATAGTACTGCCTTACTCTAGGCTTAAGAAAAATGAATGAATTAAAATTCTTACTTTTAGAGAAATGTGGTTTCCTCAATGCACATTAAAATGCAAAAATTTATGAAAAGCCAGCGATCTAGTTTCCTTATTTGTAGAAAATAGCTTTGCTAGTTCTATCTTCATTCTTGTTATTAGGATTAGTAGCTGCACAAAATACCTTCTGTAGCATTCTCTCTGCTATACCAGAATAGAGAGCTGTTCTTGCTACAAGAGCTAGATGTCATATCAAGAAAGACATTCATGACAGCTCATGAGTGAAAGTATGGCAAAACTTCAAGTTACATCAGGAAGGAGAGTGCGTTATTGCAATAATCTGATCAAGGTATACACGAATAACTTCAATGAATGACATCTTAGATATTTACAATAAAATGAATTTTAAAAAATCATAAAGAAATGTTACTATATTTGTACTTTAAATACAATTTATCTTTGTTTACCCACTGCTGAATCTCAAATTAGATCCATTATTAGTTCATACATTTAAAATAGAAGCAAAATTTTACTTAATCTTACAGCTTCTCTGTGCATGGTACTTAACTTGTGACTTCTGTCAAATAAAATTATCCCTTCATATTAATGTTTTGCAGTTATTCTTTTGTTCTCTATTAGTAAGTTCAGTTCAAGCACTAAGTTAATTTACAAAGAACTATTTAACATTCAGGAGAGTGATGAAAACTGGGATTTTGAATGGCATCTCATTCAATATTACAGATTTGGGCTTAAACCTTATCTATTCAACTTATCAAAATTGTAATACTTTTTGTTGATTTTTATTACGGTAAGATGCTTCCCAGCTCTGCATTTATCAGAGAGAGAATAAATAACATTCAAAGTGTGTGTTAGGAAGCATAGGCACTAAGAAATTGAATGATGACATCACAGCTATTTTCTAGATAATGTTATATACATGTCTATATTCTAAAAATCAAGTAATTCAGATGTAATTTCCATCCTTCCCCATTTGGAACATTAAAGTTCTTTGCTTTTTGTTTCAAGACAAGTCTTTATGTTTCAATTTTAAATGCCCATCTCTGAATTTTTCCCTTATTTCTTCTTCTTCCACAAAATAGGGAGACATTTCACCCTGCCTTATGGTAGAGATGTGCAGTCCTCTATGAAACAAATTAGATCAAGTTGGAGAGCTATGAATGTAATTTTCCTTTTGATTGGTTATAGTTTAGACTTATGTACGTAATCTACATTTGCATTTTCCAAAGTCAGTCTTGTCATTACTTCTCTATAATGACATCCATTTAAGCGAAGTTTTTTTTCCATTTTCTTGTGCTGTACCATACCTTGGACTGTATGGCATCGAAACTGGCTTGATTAGATATAACTATGAGATTTCTTTTCTGGACAACCACTGTTTTCTTTTTAAATCCAGTAGCAAGCTGCTCACCAGCATAAAACATTTAGTATTTTTTGTTTGGGTTTTACTAATTAAATCAGCTTGTTTGAGAAGCCAGATATTAGTTTGTATTCTGTTACACTAGTAATAACATTCAGTGCAACTGCTCTCCAGGTTCAGCTCCCAAAGCAATCTAATTCTTCAGAGTCAGCTTCAGTAATAGAATCTGTGGAAAATTAGTATAGAGTCTGAAATAGTAACAAATCAAAGTAGATCAAAATTTCTATTACATTGCTATTATGGCTTTTGGAATAATCACTGATGTAAGATGCCATATGTGTGACCTAATTTACATGTATCTCTAGTAGACAGTGTCTGTTTTAACACATGAAAATCAAATTAGATATACACAGCAGCATCAGTATCAGTAACGTATAGCTCAAATGTCAGTGGGTTCCCATCAGTGCTCCCTACGTTTTCTTCCTGTTTTTCCAGTTTTTCAAATGCAGTTTTGCAACATGGAAACAAGTTTTTTTGCTAAGCGTAATTACCATTAAGTTTTTCATTTAAGAGCTGAAGGGGAGAAAGAATGTCCTTATTCACAGTATTTTCCATATCCTTTTCTCTGCTATGAATTTCCAAGATTCAGTGCTGCTAGAAGCCCAGCCAAATTAATATTCTGTTCTCAGGCACATAACTGCTGTGGGGAGGCTGGTGGTTGCCATTGTGCTGGACCTTGCAATCTAGACTGCCAAATTCAAGACAGCACTAAAGGAATCTTATCCTTTTGAGCCTTTGAGGCTCAAAGCAAAATCCTAAATGCAAATCCTATTCCTGCATTTGTATTTCTGATCACTTTCAAAAATAATTTCTAACTGGGGTTTGACAGTATAGTTCTCAGTGCATCGTTTGCTCTATTCCAGCCTCTCCTTTCCATAGCTTATGAACCCTTTGAAATCATCACATTATTCATCCATGATGATTCTGATTTCACTTTAAGGATTCTCCTCAGAGGAAAATAGTCTGTGTTTCTGCCTCAACACAACGGCAGAAACCTAGCTCTTCAGGCAGTAAGTTCATTGTACTGATATTTACTGCTTAGAGGGATTCACGGACTGAAGCTTTATTTTCCTTACAGTTGTTGCTCCCTAGTTGGAATCTGAACTTAAAAGAGCTTTATTCATTTTTATACTTGATAGTGTACAAGGCTGAGGTTTTGGCTGAATACTGTATACATCAGTGACTATAATATACAGTATATATAAGATTATCATTACCTGTGTTTACCAGTTTTTGCTCTTGTACTAGAAACCCTTCAAATTTGATGCTCCTATCTCAAATAAAATATTAAGCTTAACTAAAATCAACAACTTTGGAGTTACACCAGCGCAGAAATTCTGATCGGATCTCATGGGGAAACGTATGTTTTGTTCCTGCTCATATAGTTTAAAAAGTAGTCCAATCATTCACTTCAGAATGATAATAACTACAGAAATCTCCAAACAAAATTGCTGGCAAACACCAATGGAAAAAGCCGAAATTTAACTTTAAAGATGCTTTAAAAGCATAAGAAATTGGATGATGGCCTTCTGTTGACTGTTTAGGCCTGAAGATTCACTGGTCAGTTGATTGGTGGCTTTTGAAGCTTATCATTGTTTTGGTTTTGTTGTTACTGTTTTCACATGTTTGTATTCTTTTAACATAGAAATGCAAGGAATGTTACCTGTGTAGTCAGCTTCCAGGAAGATAAGATTGTAAGCATGAAATGCGAGTTGTAGGCTTTGCACACAATTACAAGTTTGATTCAAAATCCTTTGAAGGTCAATGGAGAGATGCTTTTTTACTCCCACAGACCGTGGATCAAAGGGATGGAGGCCTGTAGGCCTTGGACTAGGTAGGAACAAAAGCAGCAGAAGCTAAAAGTTCCAAACAGGCCTCTGTCCCTTCCCCACCAACATTTATTCAGATATTGACAATAACTAGATGTTAAGAAAACTGAATTATGTTTCCCAGTTGTAGCAGGTGGGGTGAATGGTGACTACAGCTATTCTGCTTTCAGTTCAGGAGACATAGCTGTCTGCTGGAACAGAAAACACAATGCCATAGTAGAAGGCCCTGAATGGGTAGCAAGGAAGACTATATTGCATTTTCTGTCTCCATATTAATGCAAACCTCGTGTTTCATGCTGGAAAAACTTCTTACACCACTTTCAGGGGTACTCATTTTCTGTGTGTCCTTCTTGAGACGCACACTGAGTGATGTTCACGTATGCTGAGCACTCCAAATGCAGCTGAAATAAATGGCAGCTGAGGGGCTTTGCATTCTGTAATCCAGCTGTAGGCATGTCAAGTTAAATTTAGTCTAGATGTCTCTGGGTCTTAGTTTCCCATTTGTAAAATCAAGTCATCCCTCTGCTTCACAAAGATTTTGTAAAAATCAATTCTTTCATGTGTGTTAGGACTCTTTATATTGTAGAACCGAGGACAACAGAGAAATCTATAAAGAACTAAATAATTCCCCATTCAGAAGAGAGTTTGGATAATGTTTAGTAAGTAAAACATGAAACTAGTTTTTGAACAGGGAGATTAAAATGAAATAGCCTTATCTTGTCTCATGCAGAAGCCCTGCTGAAAATAATTATGATGAAATCATAATGCCTACATGTCAAAGGAAAAATAAGAGTTACACACATAACATTAATCTGATATTTCCTAAATGTTGTGTTCCACTTCAACTTGCCAATTTTGCTTGACTATATTTGAATGAAGAATTTATTTTAAAATTCTGATTTTGAGGGTCACACCATTCAAGAACAATAGTTTTCATTTTTGGCAGTAATACGGAAATTTCATTGTTTTAATGCTGCATTGAAATTGGCTGTTGCTGGGTCAAGAAATAGAAATATGAAAATAGTTGAAATTTCATTTAAAAGCAAAATACTTGTAATAGAGATGAAACTTTTTAAAATGTCAACCTTATTAGTGTATGTCAAGGGTTGGAGAGTAATTTATGGTGTGCTTAAGGACAAGAATTTCTATACATCACTTAGGTATTTTTAGTCCATCTGATTGACAGCAGCTTAAAAAGCTGGTTGAACTAGAATGGACAAGGAGTTTAAAAAGTCTTAATGCTGGTCAGCTAGGTTATAACTCAGACATAGAATCATAGAATCACAGAATCATTAAGGTTGGAAAAGACCTCTAAGATCATCAAGTCCAACCGTTAACCCAACACCACCATGCCCACTAAACCATGTCCCTAAGCGCCTCATCTACACGTCTTTTAAATACTTCCAGGGATGGTGACTCTACCACTTCCCTGGGCAGCCTGACATCTAGCATATACTTGTAAGACTAAGTGATTCATCAATCAAATTGCCATGGTGTGAGATTGTATGAAAATAGGCAAATAAATCCCATTTCTGTGGCAAACAACAAGGATAACAGGAATCTCTTTCTCTTGTATCTCTTCGGAAAGAAAATTTATTCTCTCTACCTTTATTTACACTATCTACTTCTCAAACTGGAGAATATTTCCAGGGCATTGGGGGATTGTTTAAGATTTTCATTAAAAAAAATTAAAGATCTTGTTCACAGCTAATAATACAAGTAGTAGGACTTTTGATTTTCCCAAGTGCAGTGTTCCTAGAGATTTCTTGTGCCTTACAAATCCCACTTGGATTCTGTTAGCACAGCTTAGAAATATCTGTTGGAGGTTGTGCACAAATTATTTGGCAATAATTTTTATGTCTTCATTTAATAAGGGCTTTAGCTTACACAAGATGTGTGTCCTCTCCATATTTGGGTGTTATAATTAATACTGCTGCTCTGAACAAAACCAGTATGATCTTGAATAAGCCCTGAACAGCCCCTAAAATATCACAGAAATGTGCTGTCTTTCCAGTGTTATTCATACAGCGTACCTGTATGCTGTCCCATACTCTTAAGAACACAAAATCCAGCTTGTATTTTTTTCTCATACAAATGTAAATGTTTCATTAAAATTCCTGTGAAAAAATAAAACCCACTTCCTTTCTCTTTGCCTCTTTTTATTCTCCACTATCAAGCCTATGCTACCAGTTTGTAGTAGGAAGTTTGCTTTCCCGTTAGTTTTCTGACCAGCGGTTTACTATTTTATCTCCTTTTTTTGCTGTATGTATCATAGTTCTTCCTGTTTTCTCATTCAGTGAGGTGTCCAGCTTGCAATTTTAGTTGATGTGTAAGATTTTGTTTGAACTCTCTTCTAGTAATGAACATATTGATTTTGCATCTCCAGGACAAGGTCAGTTTTCGTTGAGAGACAATGACTAATCAGCATCGTATTTGCATCCCAGAAAACTGCCCTTTGCCTTTTCTTTCATTTTGTTCCAAATATTGGATAATATCTTTTTTTTATACTGCTCCTGTAAAAGGAACCAATTCAGCCCTCATGTTTCTGCGGTGTATTCATCAATCCACTTCCACCGTCCTGTTTGAACAGTAGTTAGGATGAACCATAATCTGACCATAAAATGCCATGTATGTGTTCATAGTCTGCTGGGAAACAATGATCAAAATTAAATATACCATTATGTAAAATGTAGGTGACTAGGAAAAACCTCGGAAGAGAGAACTCATTAATACATGGATGAAGACGTAAAGGCATATTCAGGATTTGAAGATTACTTTTGTTCAGTGTCCAGTCTATCAAGCATAACACTTAATAAGTGGTAAAAATCTGGTCCTAAAATGATTTTGGCTTCAAATGATTTTTTGCTTATTTGTTCCCACTGACTCCAAATGAGTAATTCCGTGTGTAGAATACTACATTATTCATATTTAAATTTTGGTGAGATGAATCCCACCAACACTGCTGCTCCTTTTTAAAAATGTGTTTATGAGTAATGTCTGCTGCTATCAAATTCCTTGAGCTCACTTTCCTTTCCCTTTCAGAGATGTTCTCAGTATAACAAGAAAAAATTATTCTGTAGTTTGGAACTGACTTTAGTCCTAATTCAGATGGCCTTAAGACCTTGCGTATTCAGCTCAGTGTAAAAGTGCTGTTTGAATAGGAATGCATTCCTGAAATAGGAAGATTGCATCTTGTAATAAGATTATTTAATCCTCAAATACTTTGTTAAACATTTTCTGAAGTATGCAATTCCAGATACACGTTTCCTGTGAATTTTTTAACCACCTGATTTTTATATTCCATATTAGTTCAATCAAAGCAATTGTCTCTGTTCTTCAGATTAGATTTAAAACAATTCTTTTAATGAAGCAAGCAATGTATTTCATTACATTTTTCAGTTTCCTCCTAGTTAAACCTTATGCATATTGCTTAGAATAACAGGCCAAAATCAGTTTTTACAGTATTATTACACCAGTTTGAGACACTGTTATTCATGGCTTAGTTTTATTTTATGTATTTATTTACAGATACTGATTAATGTATGTTGCACTCTTAGGGGGGAAAAGGTATTTTAGGCAAGAGACACCGTGCAAACCCCTACAGTTATAAATCGGATCATGTGTGATTTGAAATCTATTTGAAGCAGGCAAGTATTTGAGAGACCATTCTAACGGCATGTGCACAGAGTATGTTGTACAAAACTCACATCATGTAATTACTGATAAATCACATGTAGAAAAAGGCAGCAGCAGCATACTTTCCCACATCACGCAGAATAAATTGCCTTCATAAAACTGCTGAAGTTTCAAGGAGAGGTTGTATGAGTTATGCACTTTCTCACCGGCAGTAAGTTGTAGTAGGTGCAATACCTCATAAACAGGCCTGCCTGGTGTTTATGAGACAGAGGAGTTCTTGGACTGTTAAGGGCCGCTGTGCTTTGCTTACCTTGCTTCCCTCATTACAGCTTGGCGAACTCATTCCCTTTGCTGTACCTTAGTCCTCTGTGTCTGTATGTATGTTTGGGTTTCTGCTGGTGGTTCCACATTCTGCATGCTTTCCTAAAAACGGAGCAATGTGCTTTCCCATAAATGATAAAGATTATGGGTTAGCCTCCTACGGGCTCTGTGTTCCTGAGAAATGGGCTTTCTGTTGGTGATAACTCATATTTTGATGTCATTGTTCTGAATTGTTCTTCGTGTTGTAAAATTGAGTTGAAATGTACTCCCATACGAGTTAGCTTTTCATATTGGGCTGGAAACTCTTCATCTTTGTGTAGCAATTTGTTTTATTATAACCAATGGCTTTTAATTGTACCTCCCATAATGAAGAGCTGACTTAATACTCTGTGCTAATCTTGTTATGACTTTAAAAAGGTAAGTAATTTCTCTAACCATTCCTAACAGTCATGGTAAAGTGTTAAAGGGTTTTTCAATTTTCTTTTTTTCTTTATTTTTCACATGAATTTTTCACTTGTAGCATGAACTTTTCTTTGTGTCTTTTTCTATTTTTCTTGTAAAAAATTTTTTTGTAGACTGATTTTTATATGCAACAGAACATATCGTGTAGATTTAAATAAATCCAATTTAGTACAGTCATTGATTTCATTTTTCAGACCAATCATGATTGATAGATAGAAATTGTCAGCAGGACTCTTTATTTTACCATTGCCTTAATTTATTTTTGAGTACGTTATTTCACATTCTATTTACTACTTCAGCCTATGGGAGAAAGCTTATTCTGCATTCCAGCGTGATGAAATTATATCTTAAAGAACATAAAATCCAGTTTGCTTAAAAAACACAGTAACGTGAATTGAATGCTTTGGGCTTGGTTAGATTCTGCCTGAACTACACAGGGGAATGGTACTGGCTGGTAGCCCACTGTATCTTCTGCCAAGGTACATTGTGAGCCAAGAGGCTGTAGAATGGACAAAGAATAAATCTATACTTTCCCTGTGAGAGGAGAGACAGCCATAGGTTGTTATTTCTGTAACATTCGATGAATGAGAGGGATTATAGTAAATAATACTACTAATCACTCGCCCCAGTCAGTCATGGTACTATATGCAATGTAATATGGATTCTTTACTTAGCAGTAGCTGTGAAAAGAATACAGATTTTTCGTAAATGTCACAAATAACAAAGTAGTAAAACATACAAATAATGAATATGATAAAAGGCACTTAAAGCACATGACCCCATATATACAAAGCTCCATTGCTGCTAAAACTGTATGTGTTAGAAAACTGGTGGGTTTTATTCAAAATCATATTTTACTGCAGTTTTGGTTAAAAATAACATTTAGGATATCAATGTGCAATTCATATTAAACAAACAGAAGTATTATGTAATAACTAATTTTGATGTCAGTTATGTTAAAACATGGTTTGTATTCTGCAGCTGTGAGCATAGGTTGGGAAACGATCAAGTCTAGCTGATCAAGCCTTTTATTTTATTATCATGGATTCCTCTTCCACAGCTGCTTTTAAAATTTGTGGGAAGCAAATTATTTCTCATACTGCATATGTTGCCCATCAGGTGAGTGATAACATGGAAACTGTAGGCTGGGTGTAAGAAATCAAAAAGTAAATTTAAAGTCCTCTGTGTGCACAGAATTAAAAAAATGACCTGTAAGAGGCTGCGTGTGAAGCCAGCTGTCTTTTGTTACCATTGTCATTTGGACACTGTAAGAGCAAAACTTTGTCAGCACGTTTT
This sequence comes from Fulmarus glacialis, assembly GCF_000690835.1. NCBI lineage: Eukaryota > Metazoa > Chordata > Aves > Procellariiformes > Procellariidae > Fulmarus > Fulmarus glacialis. The sequence goes on along the minus strand of NW_009188304.1, from coordinate 87,016 downwards.
TTATATTAGAAGATTTGATCTGCAAATCTCAGCTGCTCTGTTCATTATAAATCTCTTGTTTTTGTCCATACACTAGCTCCACTATAGGTTGGAAGGGCTTAAAGATGAACTGAGGAGGAATAGAGGCTACAACTCGAGAGTAACTATTACTGCTCAAAGGAGCTGTTTTCCATTCGCAAACATTGCTTTGCGCTATGGGTTTGGGCTCCTTCTGTTCCTCCACTTTGTTGAAGACTCTCTCTTGACTTCCATTTTACTTCTTTAGCACTGTCTTTGTCTGCTAACATTTTTCCTCCTTCTCTAGTAGCTTTTATCTGTGTCTTTTGGATCACATATTTTACTTAGTTTGTTTTAGTAGATTGTTTCGAATGTTTGTGTTTTGTATTTTGGTTTTTTGCCTTTTTCTTTAGGACTATGTTATCTCACTGAGTTTCATTCCACAGTTTGCTGAATCGCTTGGTTATTTTGCAGCAGGCCCATTCCTCGTTTTCTCTTTTCATATGGTTTTCAGTGAGAAATAAGAGAGCCTCTTCCATTTTAAACAATAGTCTTACACACATAGGCCCATGTCTCCTTTTGCACACACCATCTTCTGCCTTGCCACGTCCATCCTGCTTCTCTCTCTCTCTCAATCTGTGCCTCTCTCTTTTGTGCTTTCTTTCCTACCATTATACCATCTTTTTGGTCCAGAATTGTCCTTTGGTAAATTATAGGTAAATATTTACTTCTTCCAAAGAGAGTTCGTGTCATGCCTTTGAAATCTGGTAAAACAACTCTGGGCCAAATTTGGGCGTCATTAATATTTTGTTTGCAGTTTTCTTGTATAGTATTTTTGGTGGGAAGGAGGGAGGATTTGGGGGTTTTCTGTTTTGTTTTTTTTTTTAAACAAGAGTTTTTTTCAGGGAAGGACACCATAACCCACTCTAAGTTGCAACATTACTTTCCATAAGTTATTCCATTACAATAACTAGACTGTGTTGCACTGTAGAATCCAATTTTTTTATGTGAATATACATTTGGGGCAAGCTGCTGTGGAACAGAAGAAAGAGGTTTAGAAGCTGGGGCACAGTTGGTTTCAGCCTTAAATGGTTGTTCCTTTCCAAAGACAGCTTTTTGGGGGTTGACTGTGTACCATTCTTCATGAATTGTTAGATCATACATATGCACTTTCTAGGCAATTTTTCTGTAACTGCAAATTGAAACTGTAGTCTGAAAGATAATCTGGATTCACTCCTTCACTTCTGCAGCAGAAATTACAGGGAGATTACACCCTCAGCGTCACCTGTGCTATTCCACTTCTTTCACCACACGGATTTACTTTATTAGTCCTCTCACTGAAATTTAGCAATACATTTTGTCAATAAAGTAAAAAAGAAGGATTCCATTCATACTTTCTCAGAGGTTTGTCTTCCTGTGAAGTTTACTTTAGCTGGGGCTTTATCCACACAAAAAGCTTTTTATTCTAGTGTTACCAGTTTAGTCAGCTGACCTGCCAGAAGATAGACTGCTGTTCAAATTAGTTCATCTAAAAACTTGCAACTTCAGTGTTACTATACAATGTGCTATCTTTCCAAACCTGAGAAGAATTAACAAGAGCTGGTGCTTCAGTATAGATAAAGTTTAAACTGTGTTGTGTTTACAGGACTGATACTCTTCAAAAAACAATTCTTTTTAAAATCTGCATGGTAAACAGATGGAACTCTAGATATCCAGTGTTACGAGAATATTAGACCAATGTGAATCCTCCAGTTTCTCTGGAGTCAGACTAGTGTATCTGGAATAGCACAGTGGCAGCTAAGCATCTAGGAAGAGGATTTGTTGAGAAAGCAGTTGTCATTCTCACACAGTTACTTTTTAAAGTAGAATTGCACTGTAAAATTCATACTGAACATAGCATTTCTTTTAAGCAAACAGAAACAACTGAGTAAATTTATCTGGCTCCAGCCAGGAGCTGTTTATACAATTTTGAGTTGCTTACACAGTTATGAAGAAGTCTTATTAAATATCTTCAGAATCAACACAATCTAAATTGAGTATTTTAAACTCTCTCTGTAATACCTGAAAATATCAATAATAGAATTTTAAAGCAGGTCATGATAATAAAGTTATGTTATTATTTTGTCTAGTCATAAAACAGGACCTAGATTCAGAGTTACTGTAATTACAATTGTATAAGAAAATGTGGATTTTTGTTTAAAACTGGAGTTTAACACGTAATTTTAACCACTGTGTTCTTTGATTTTACTCTATTACTGTCCTTAGGCCATCTTGTTTCTTGTGAGGGGTGGGGTGGAATCAAATTGATTGTATCAGATTCTGACCATCAGCTACTACCCTTCTGCTTAAATATACTTATCTCATGTAGAGTATGTGAGAATGTTGCTGAAAATATGTATAGCCTCTGTCTTAGATCCCAGGAGCTTGCCCATTATATCTCTGTATTTTGCATTCTTGTTAACTTCTGTAGCTCACAGACTCTGTGCTCTCTCTGCAGGTCCAGTCTAGGTGCAGCAGCAAGGAGAACATCCTCAGAGCAAGTAAGTACTGAAACGTCATAGTTCTACTGAGAAACTAAGACTGCTCAGAAGACAGCAAATGGTAGTCAGATGAGAAGAGAAGGATATGGTTGGGACATAAGTGGGTTTGCAGAAGTTGTTTAATAACTTAAGACAATGAAATTCATTCCAAAGAGAAAATAAAAGTGTAAATAGCTCACAGTGTTCACATATTAATGGATAGCTGCCTTTTAATTTTTTCTTCCGAGTTGTTCTAATGACATGGAGTTATTTGTGGTGATGTATTGTTGTAAATGATCATGTGTGTGCAAGTTTTATGGGCAAAAAGAATCAACGCTCAAAAACAATGAAAATGGAAATTCCCAAATTGAATATGTATGATTTTTATTTTCATACCTGAACATGAAATTGAATGTTGGGTTACATAAAACCGTAAGACCAAACCAAAAAATGCAAAGGTTAAGAATTCAGATTTGATCCAAATGACCTATTTAATTTGCACAGTTCCTTTCCTTTGTTTTACGGGAATCTCCTAGTCTAAAATTTGATCCACCATATGTGTATATATGTATAACAACAGGAATAGGAAGTTGTTTTGGTGATAAGAGAAGGCTGTCAGGAATTTTCTACCTTATGCAACCAATTGACTTAACTGCTTCAAAGCTAGAGGATTATTTTGTCATACCAAATGCTGCTTAATGTAAGTAGTTATTTTTAAAGCCATCTGACATTTGACATTAGTGAAAGATAACTTGGGAAGGTCTGAGGAGTTGTTTAATGTTATTTACTTGTAATTAAAAAGTACCACTTAGTAATTTTAGAATTTAAAAAATCATTATTTGTTTGTCTCCAGATCTGTTTAAATGTATGATACCTCTAAAAGAAGGGTTAGCATTTGTCTGTAGGAAGAAATAGGGAGAGAGAAGGGTTAGTAGTTACGCATGTGTCTTTCTTCGTTAAGGTTATTCATGCTAGAGTTAAACCTGAAGGGGCTCTATTTTTGAGTATGTGTTTTCCTGGCTTCTCTTGCAGAAATAATGGGTGTTACTTTTGGTGTTGGAACAACGTTGTCAGAGATTAGGGGATTTTATCTATTTTCAAAAAAACTGTGTTGAAGAACACAATTCTCAGTAGATTTTAACAGAACCTTTGACTTAAGCAAATGGCATGTATCAGACACAGAGTTCCGAATCTGACAGTAGTACTCTGGGCACCATTCAAAGCATTCAAAGCCTCTGAATTCACTCACATTTTAAGGGTTAAAGAGGTGAAATCTTAGTTTCTGAAGTAGCTAGCAGTGAGTTTTAGGTAGCAGTAAAACATAAATATTAAAGCACCTAATGGCTGTAGCATAAAGGTTGTTTGCTGCCACACAATTCGGCAGCTTTCACTGCTGTGACCTATTTTTCCTAGCATCTTCCTTCATTTTTTCCAACTTTTCCTTTTAAGAAAATAGTTTCTTAATTTATACAGTCAGGAAAAAGTTTTAACATATATTGTGTGGAATCTGCTGGACCTGCAGGAATTATGGTGCTGTTGAGCCGGGTTTCTTTCTCTATGCAGAGAAAGGTATGGGAGATTTGGCTGTGTCTCACAAATGCTTTCCTTTCCTTTTCCTCATTTTTATGAAGTTGCTAGCAAAATACAGGCATAGTAATGGAAAATGTAAGCTTGCTAGGGACATCCCTGTTGTTAAATCCAGGAATGCAGTTTTTCCACTAGTTATACTTTTATCTTAAAATAGTTTAATGTGGATCATTTCTCCCTAGTTTGCTTATGAGAAAGTCATGTTTAAGAGTGTAAAAAGTCTTAATATAGTTAAAATATATCTCATCAGCTGTTTCTCTCTTCCTTGGTATGCCAACTGCTATGTTAAGGAAAGGAATTAAGTCAGTTAGAAATTATTTGCGCTTGACAAATTTGCAGTGCCTGCTTTTATCATCATGTTATCTTCTAAATACGTACAAAGAGATTGTTCAAATAATTTCTTCCAGAATCTTTCTTGGGACTGGAATAAGGTGGGCAGTTTTATTTGTCTCTACTTCTTCCTCTTAAAGATAGTTGCTGTGTTAACGGCAAAAAATAAATTAATGAACAATCTCCTACATAAAGAGACAAGCATGTGTCAGTGCTGAAAGAAGTTTTGTATATAGAGACTGATTAAGCGACCTTGTCTTCTGAAGGAAAAACTTAGATTGCATGATTGTTTTACTATTTTTGTAGTTATTTTTTATTAGAAGACTACACTAAAAGCAATAATCTATTTTTTTCCAGCATGTGAAGACATGTGCAGCAGCAAATGGGATATTTAGGTAGCTACTGCAAAGCAAAATCATGTCATTAAAAGTTTCTATTATTTGTTAATACTATCTTATTATAATTTATGTTGCTTTAGGAATATCATTACATATTACATATAGAACATCATCTACTTTGGCTCTCATAAATACCTTCTTGTTCTAGGTGAATCCATTCAAGATATTTCTACAAATGTCATTTCCTTAATCTTTTGGATTGTATCTGTTACTCTTGTTTACATATTTCTGCAATAGTTCCCTCTCTTCCGTTGCTTATCTTCACTTTCAAAATCCTTCAAAGCTTGTTGTCCCCTTGTTTACTCTCTCAGCAAGTATCGAGAAATCAAACATGCCGCTGGCTTCATTTTCAAACAACTTTTGTCGTATTTTCTCCCAACCTGTCCCTCGTACTTGGGAAAAGTAAGCTTCCATTAATCCGTCCTACTACCTTCACTCAAATTATACCTTTAAACGTCACTTTGCTATGGTGACTACAAAATCTTGACAATGGGTAGGATGCCCACTAGCTGGAAACACTGTCTGCTGTCCTGATGGTCCAGTGATTTCATTGTGCTTCCCTCTATCCTCCTTTCAAACCGTTTGACTCCCAGCTCACTCTTGGATTGCAAACTCACTGGGACGGTGTCCGTTTTTATGTTTTATCTGTGCACTGCACATAGCATATTGAGATGTGTTTGTGGAGAACAGAATGAAGAGTGAACCGTTCGTAGAACTGACTTAGCCTCAGATTATCATCCTCAGTGTGAAATACTGCATCATCTTGAAGGGTTTCTGTTTCTGATTAACTGATCCTTCTATGCTCATCAAGACTTCTGGTATGTTTTTCATGACAAGTAAGGATATACACTTTTGTGAACTTTTTCAACTGTTTCGTGTTTTGTTTTAAATCTCTGTTTTGATTACAGTTGAATACAGTGCCTTCCCAGCGTCTGACATAAATACTCAATAGTGATAATTAACTAAATTGATTTACCACAAAGTGTCGTATTAAATTCAGTAAAGTGGTTTAAATGAACATCACTGTGTACATCTATAGATTGTAGCATGCATAAACTTCGTGCTCTCTTGTTGCAGGTCACAGTGCTGTTGACATTACCAAGGTAGCAAGAAGACACCGCATGTCTCCATTCCCATTGACATCTATGGACAAGGCCTTTATCACAGTTCTGGAGATGACCCCAGTGCTTGGAACAGAAATCATCAATTACAGAGGTATTTTAAGTTGGATTCTGCGTGAGTATTAGGGTGGCTATTTCCTTATTTTACAACCTTCTTAAGCACTTGCTCTTTTATTAATGTTCTGAGGTTTCTGAGACAGGCCCTTCTCCAGGAGAAACTGCTTTAGGAAATGCCAATAATAGGAGCAGAAATCTCCTTTCAAAGTCAGGAGAATGCTGATTGAGCTCAGTGCTGCTCCCTGAAGGAATCTGTAAGGGAACTCTAATTAAATATATAAATGAATTTTCTTCTGGTCTGTGTTATACGCAACAGAGCTAAAACATAGAAACCACAATTTGCCTCAGTGGTGATTTAAAACTGGACTTTTGTAGATGCCAAGTAGGGCCAAGTTGTACTGTGATCGTTCACTCTGCTCTCTTACTGTGGGAGATTCTCACTAAACCCCCTTTCCAATCTGAGATTAATGATCAAATCAAAGTGATTATTGATTCCAGGTCACTTTTTTCCATGTCTATATCTTTAACAGTTCGTCTCAGTCTGTTGTTTTTCCAGATCCTACTTGGCCTACTAGTCATTCCAGAATTTGCCCCTTCTCCTCATAAGCGCAACATAATTCCCTTTCTATTCTACCACTACAGTTGATCCTTTTCTGATACTGACTTGCATTTAATGTTTGATTTACTGAAACTTTATAATCAAGGGTAACTGTTACTGATTTATACAGTGAGGTTGTCTTAAAAGGCACCAAACAGCAGGCAAAAGGCCAGACTTTGTGACTGTGTCTATACTTGTAAATAAATGGGGATAGGTGAAACCATTTTCTGGCCTTAAAAGGAATTAGGAGGGCACCTCTCATGTTTATTCAGCTAAACTATCCTCCTTCCTGAAACAGTGTGTTCATAATGCCTATTAAGTGTCTCCCGTGCTTCTGCTATCCCTTACACCAAGCCTGGGCATTATCTGGGAGACTGTTCTTGGCACAGAACAAAACCATGACAGGAAGCATGCTGACAAGTAGTCCTAAAGTAGGCAGGGAAAAGGAAACCTCCTCCAGAGATTCCTCCAGATTTTGCAAAGGCAAGGTGGTGAGCAAAGAGATAGTGGAACCACAAGCCTCAAGAGGCAAAATGTTGAGGACATCAGTGGCCTCCAGATAGCAGAGAGGTACAAATGGTTTCTGAATGGGGTCTTCTGTCTTCTGGCTTGAAAGTTCAAAGTCTTCATGCTCTTCACCAAATCTTTGTGCTGCCACAAACGTTTGAGATGTCTTCATATTGACATACTGAGTTAGCAGACCGTATGTAGAATCACACCTGTGTGTTCAGTTGCTCCAAGTGGAGATCAGCACTCCCCTGTGCCTTGGTAGCAGGAAACAGATCTCTGAGAAGATGCTGCATATCTTGCATTCAGAACAGCACCAATACTGAATCAACAAGGAATATGCATTTTATACCCTGCACTTTCATAATGGTGTGCAGATTAGAAGGCATTAAGGTTTAAATGCCTGAGCATAGCTATTAGATCGTTTTGGATAGCTGTCAGTTAAATGTCTTTGCTAAGACAGCACTTTGTGGACAATATTATGAGCCACAGTGTTAGGTGCATTCAGTCCAAATAGATGTTATTTATACGACACTGAACTCCTGAAATAAAGGATAAACGTCTGGTATGTACCTCCCTGAAAAATAAGCACAGAATATGTTTATTTTGCTACATAAGGGACTGTAGCATTATTATTCTTTTTTACATAAAAATAGTTTTGATTTTTTAAGCCTCTAGTGCAAAACTAAGTGAAGAAATAAGTTCTTGAATTTGGGCTGTATTGATTATGGGGAAAAACAAGTATTGATAAGCTGTTATTTTTCCTTTTTTTGTCCTTGATTCTATAAATATGTCTTATTCTCTTGTCCTTTTATCTTTATTTTCATTTTTCTCCATCTCTCTATCCTTTACACTTCTGGATGAAAGCTTACATACTGTTTCACAACACTTTTGTGTTGCTGCATTGTGTTTCTGGACAGAAGCTGTATTTTCCCTAGAAGTTAACAAAATGTGGCTGAAAATATTTTTCTAGGTAGACAGAGAATAATCCTCACATGCTACATGTATGTTTATATATATAACAATAACGTCGCCATCTATTTATATGTATATACCAGTCTTTGTGTAAACTATTTGTCTCAACAGTAGGTAGCAGCCTTTTCATATATCTGATTTGTAAATTTCTTCATTAGAACTATGGTGAAATCAGACAAAATCACAGATATGTAATTTCCTGCTGCAACATGCTTTGGACAAGCTTTCACCATGTAATCTATTTTAATATTAAAAAACATTCAAAATATGGACTAAGTAACAGTTTTGTGTTAATACTGATAATGTTACCATACCAATAACAGTGATTCTCTTCAGACTACCTGCTCTTCAAAATGTCCTTAAAGAGACAGAATGTGGAGGTAATTGGTCTTAGCTAGATGCTTATATTCTCTATAGAGTTTTATATACTCTAATTTGTCAAAAAGGCAATTTGATTGTTTCTGTTCTTATTTCACTACATGGGAATATGCTGTCAAGGTAAGAGAAGGTATTCTAGTATACTTTATAATATCTTAGTTGATATTTCATTTTGCTCTTCATGTTACCTGATTACTGACATCAAATTCAGGCTGATTCTAAGTCTGCAACATATTGATTATTATTCCTGGCACTGTTATTCTTTAAAAAATAATGTTCTGAGTCTGCTGAGACACTTCAGTTATGACCCTCTTCCCTCCCACCCAAAATAAGAGTTAAGATAGGTGGTAAGATCATCAGCTTATATCATCAGAGATATATTCTTGGTTTAATAATCACATACCAACTATGTGACTATTAAACCAGCAGTACCAACAATAAAAATATTAACAAAGACATATTCCTTCATATTTTTGCACTGTAGTGCAAAATTGTATCCTGCAATTTATTTTTCAACAAGTATACAGTTATTGTAGCACTGTAAGGTTTCCTAATACATAGTATGAAATTTCAGGATTGAGCTTTTAGGAGACATCCTAAAGGACACATCTGTGTCTGTGGTACTGGAAATTCAATTTTCTTAATCTACAGATACAAATCTCAAGATGGAATCTCATTTTCAGGAGTTCTTAAGTGATCACCGTAGTGTTATACAGACAAATATATAGGATTTTTTTGTATAGGCATATATATGTATACGTGTATGTGTGCATGTGTGTGCACATGTATTAGTTTGCTAAAAAAAAAATTAGGAACCAGTTTTTCATTTAGTTATGTATTCATTTATTTTTCAGTTAATAAACCTATAATTTCAGGAGAACATAGAAATGTAGTCCTGGAGGTCTGAATCCTAACTAACTGTACTCAGAAAAGCACTATTGTGCTGTGTTTGTTTTCTTTGTGGTTTTGTGTCTTGAATTAACACTGAGCTCCTGAAAATTATCTTTCAGGAGCACAACTTCTCTGTAAGGAAAGTGAAATGTTTAAAGTTCTAAGATTGCAATTTTTTTCATTAACAAATTACCAAATTAATTTTAACCTGATTTATTTACATTGCTAAACATACTACATAGTATTCATCCTCATAAATAAAGCTGCTGAATGTTACTCTGTAAAAGTCACCAGTACAGTCCTGACTTTATTCTTCATTAAGTCAAGGCATGCTGTAGTCTCTCAAATCTATTGTCTCCTAACATAAGGGGGAGGATGTGTAAAGTCATCTTTTGAAACATGACTTTCACATTGGTAAGTGTATTGCTCAGTGCCTGTATAGATCATTTAGCCTCTTCCATATTAAAAAAAAAAAATGGACAGTCCAAAAACATTTTACAAAAGTGCCATAAACCAAAGGCATCTGAAGCATATTTCCCACCTGCCATCATCAATATCTGGTATGAAGCCCACAATTAGCCTTTTATTCCAGCTAAATGCAGTTACCTGAACATTGCTCCATGGGTATATAAGGTTAAGTTTTTAGACAGCATGATAATGATTATTCTTCTGAAACTAAGAAGAGGCGGAAGTTTAATTGGTACTAAAAGTACAAAGCAGAGGCAATCCACACTTTATGGGCTTAGGACTCAGAATGGAACAGTTTTTCTGATCTAGTCCAAGAGCCCTATAACTTCTGTAGAGCTTGGACATTTTTTTCCACTGCTTATTCATTTTGAACTAGCTGATTATTTTGATAGCATTGCCTTTTCCTATCACACTGAAGGGCAACCAGGGCAATATTTACAAAATGGGAGCAAATCCATCACCTCTAGTACAATACCTGTCTCACTGCTTTATCCCAGTACCAATACCCTGAGAAATCAAAATTCTTCACAGAACTGTACCAGTTTCACCAGCTAAGCTTTAGAAAATACCCAAATTTGAAAAGTGAGTTTAATGTAATTCTCCATTTTGTGCTAGAATCAGAAAGCTACGGGCAGCACAAAGGGCAGTTTGATGACATTAAAATATTTCGGAACATCTTTTTTGAATTACAATTAATCAAAATAAGGTCAAACAGTGTATTTCTAAAATAATTGCTCAAATAAAGGGGAGTACAGAGGTTCACATTGTCCTTTAGTTGCTGACTTGCTTCATTTTAAATGCCTAAGGCTTCAGCAAATAATTCTTACATTTTTCTCCCCTTTTCCTGCTACTGGCTGGCCATTTATTCCCTTCAAATACTGCGTGGCAGAACGCCAGGAACATACTGTTCAACTTTGCTCTAATTGGTGTGATTTTGCATGCAGACAAGAAGTAAAATGAAGACACAACATGCCTGCTAAAATTAGAAGCATCACTTTTGTATGAGATTTTGTGCGTCTATGAACAGAGGGTGTTTTTACTAGGCCTTTGATAGCTGCCTTTTCTATGCCATAATTTAAATGTCTGTGTCTGCATTCTTTTTTTCAGTGCAAGTGTACAAGCTTTTGTGAGCTTTTTAATAACTTCTATATTGTGTATCACAGACAGTGATACGCAATGATGCACAGATGTATTAGTAGCCATCACAAAGGTGCTTTTCTAGTTGCTTTAGCAGGCTTTATCAGCATTTTCATGGCAATACCTATTTCAAAAATGCAACATAAATACTCAGCTCAGGCTGAAAGTTGATACATATGGATGTGAGCACAATGATGTTATAGTTATTATAATTGTAATTAATTACTAACTAAATCACTTTGTGTTAATAAGTAAAATATAATCTCCGTTATAATGCCAATTCACTGGAGCTGAACATTTTCAAATCAAGTAGGTGCACTTTTTAAAAAAACCTATCCATTTAGTGTACAATGTTAGGTCTTCTGCCTTCCCAGCAAATCCAGAACACATCGATTTCCCTATCTGTAAAACAAGAAACACACTTTATGTATGTGTCTCTTTTTTGGCATGTCTGAAAGATCATAATCTATAAAGTACATATCCACACAAATTCTCCTGGCAGAAGTATTCATGCATCCTCTCATTCCTTCGTCCTTTCAGCTGGATATTGCCTTCCTGTGCCACAACACACTCCTAAGAGCAATGGCCTCTATTATGAGATGAGCTTCCCTTCTTCTACTTAGATATGCTGGAATCAAGCTGATCTCAGTAGTTCTGACCCATGTGCCCCTTCCCAGTCCATCTAATCATGATGTAATAAATCCTCTTTCTCACTCTCCCACTGTATGAAGGGCTAAGATACATATTTTCTACTCTGTTCCACATCATACTAAAAAAAAGCTCTTGCTGGTGCCATGAAAGCAAACAAGTAGTGCACACTTGACTGAGGGTGAAGTAATTCATATCAGTGTCTACAGGGAGGCAGAGCCAACTTACAACTCATCAGTCATAGTTGCTAAGTGAAGGGAAGGAGTACGTTTGAAACAGCTATTAAACTATTTAGAACTATAACAGCGTAAATTTACATAAATAATCCTGACACTTATGTGCACTCACCCTCCATTAAGCAGAAATGCTCTCAGCAATTAGGCAAAGCTCATCTGTTGCAAAACTCCTTTGTCAATTTATGGAAACTTGTCCATCGTTGCTGTTTATGTTGAGTCCTCTGGGCTCAATCACCTCTCACCTTTTGCACACAGGATTCACTTTTGAAATGTTATTTTAAAAGCTTTTAAAAAAAAGAACTTTTTTTTTTTAAATTGAAATACAGGAACGTATGTATTTCTAAGAGATTTCAGGAGAAAAACTTGTCCTGTAGAAACAAATACTTTGTTTTTTCTGTCTGATCCTATATCAGAGCCATTACCTCTGGGTTTGGGTACTTGGCATTCAGACCTTCTGTCAACAATTTCACCGTAACCAGGAACACAGACTTACTGAACAAATCTTTCATCAGTACTTTCAGACTCCAGTCTTTTTTCATTTATGTAGAGGCAGAAATTAAAAACATGAGAGGTCTATTCATGTCACATACACATACATTTCATCCATCAGAGCACACTGCTGTTCACTGTTTTTTTCCCTTTCACTAGCTGTAATGACATGGAGCATGGTCTTTTCTCTTTTCTCTCTTCTAGATGGAATGGGCCGAGTCCTTGCTCAAGATGTATATGCAAAAGATAATCTACCACCATTTCCAGCATCAGTAAAAGACGGCTACGCTGTCAGAGGTAAACGCTCACTTTGTAGACATGCAGTATAGTGGCTGTAAAACCACTTTATTATAACATGTTAGTTTACCTATTTTGGTCCAGCAATGGTTATTTTGGTTGAGATTTGATTCAGATCATTGCTGAAGTCACAGTTACATAGAATGCAGCTGTCTTGAAGGAAGACCATAAAGGTGAATTCAGATCTTTTAAGTGGATACATATGTACACGAGCAAATGTACATCCATGTGTGCTCATAGACATGCACCTGTGTTTCTAGTGAGTTTCTTGGAAACATAAAGAATTCAAGAGAGTAACAGAACATCTGTTTCTGAAAGACAGATTCTTCTTCTATTCCTCTGTTGTTGATTTAATCAGGAATTTCTTACATATCTGTTCCTTTGTTGAACTGTCACAGATCCAGCTTCCTATTTATGATTTTATGATTGCATTAGAGAATTTTTAAAAACACATATCAGAATGTACTTTTATAGAAGCACCTCAAAAGAAAACCTCATTTTTACTTTGAAAATATTGCAGTTGCTGTATATAAATAAAATGAGTAGTGTGACATTACGGAGCAAGCAGTGAGTGGTTTCCCAGGAGACCTGAATCCATCTTCTGCTTTGCCACTAGGTGCTGCATGATTTTGAGCAAGTTGCTTCTCTGTGCATCAGTTTTTCCCTTTGTAAAGTAAGACTAATGATATTCACCTCAGATATCTGTGGAGGAAAATTAAAATATATATGATTGAACATTATACTAGTAGTGATTTCATTGTGGTAGGGGTTCAATCATCGTAACACTATGTTGGACTTTGGTCACAATAGCCGACTTTCTTCTAGGGACATTAAAATATCTTTTTTGTTACTGGCAGCTGAAACAATGGAAAGCAACTGTCCATGAAATAGACTGTCTGCAAACCCAGGCAATGGATGTAGTCCAATAGCTCCCCCATAGATTTGATATAAAAATAAAATTCCAGGTCTACAAGACGAGTTTGACTGCAGCTGTCTGTCATCTATGTGTGTGAGAGACAGACAGACCAAAATGACCAGTAACAGCGGCAAGGGAGTGCAGATGTAGCCAGAGAAATACAGGTAATATAACGCTGAGAAAAGCTGAGAGGGGGAGCTCTGAGTAGAATGCTGACTGACAAGGGCCTTGGGATCAAGCAAATGCTGTCTGGCAACCTGATTGCTACAAGGTAAGGGAAAGCACAAGTACAATCTCAGTAAACATGCAGAATGAGCAGAATGATCATGAACACCGTCTTCAACAACTTCTGTCAGAACCAACACACAAGACCCTAATTTTGGCGGTGGATTCAAATAGAGTAAAAGTAAAGGTACTTGAATGCGTTCAGAGGAGGGCCACAAAGCTGGTGAAAGGGCTGGAAGGAGTGTCCTTTGAGGAGCAGCTAAGGACTTTGGATTTGTCTAACTTGGAGAAAAGTAGGCTGAGGGGGGCCTCATTGCTCTCTACAGCTTCCCGAGGAGGGGAAGTGGAGAGGAAGGGGCTGATCTCTTCTCCCAGGGATCCAGTGATAGGACGCGTGGGAATGGTTCAAAGCTGTGCCAGGGGAGGTTTAGACTGTACATTAGGAAGCATTTCTTTACGAAGAGGGTGGTGAAACACTGGAACACGCTTCCTAGAGAGGTGGTCGATGCCCCAAGCCTGTCAGTGTTTAAGAGGCATTTGGACAATGCTCTTAATAATTTCGTTTAACTTCTGGTCAGCCCTGAAGTGGTCAGGCAATTGGACTAGATGATTGTTGTAGGTCCCTTCCAACTGCAATATTCTGTTCTCTTCTATTCCATTCTATTCTGTTCTCTTCTATTCTATTCTATTCTTATTGTTCTTGTAGACCTGTTATCTCAGAATATGAGAAACAAAGCTTGTAGGCAGAAATAATATTTAATATAAATAAACAGATAATTCTTACATAAACAGATAATTCTTACAAAAAAATAAAGGATTAGCTTTCAGTCACATAAACCTGTGTGCCCAAAACCTTGTCCACTTCTTTCAAGCTATATCAGTTGTACATCAGCTGTAAACTTTGTCTCCATATCATTATTAATGGGGGAATAAAATCTAATTCAGTAGCATTTTATCAGGTTTAAAATAATGTAGCTATTAGGGAATTTTTTCTCTTCTTTTGCTGGATCATCCCAGTGCATTTTTTTCAGTGGAGGTGTGACGACTGTATTCAGCAGTATTATATGCATTATTCGAAGACAAGTAGTTGAAGAGTCCTCTTCCACTTTCGTATTTTAGAGTTTGTTCTAAAGTTCATAGATTAGGCTGTTTGATAGGCTTTTAAAGTTAAGTTAATCATTAGTCTTCAAACATGACTAAGTACCATAGATCATCATCTGCAGAGTTGGAGCTGATGTATGAGTACAAATGTGATAAGTCATTATACAGACTGAATGGGCATCCTTCCTGAAGGCAATTCTTCTCAATATGATAAGGTTATCTAGCTGTATATTCAGGGCTTTTGAAATAAAGTATTAAGACAAAGGTTGTCACTGATTAGACTTCATCTCTGGGAAATCAACTTTTGACAGTAACAGATTTAAAATTAATGAAAAGACATATTTAAATGTGATTGTGTGAACCCAGTTTGTCTGAACACTCTTGACAGCATGCCTGCCGTGCTTGGACAGGCAGAGTTGCTTGTGCTCCATACATGCTTTACACCATGGTAGAGCCTGTAATACCGCTAATGCAGCTTGCTGAACGACCTTTGAGGCAGGCAGAAGGTTAAGCTTCGTTAGTAATGTTGCCTTTGTTGTCCCTGTAAAAATACAGATTTGGCTAAATTAGAAGTCCTGGAGGCTTTCAGTTTGTTAAATCAATGATCTCAGACTGAATTTTCAGAATGGCTTCAGTGAAAGATAGAAGGTAGCTAGAGCAGTGCTACCTCCTAAAATTACAAAAAGGAACAGAACTCAGACTTCTAATGTGGCAGTCCAAGTTGCATTATCTTAGCCCTAGTGCTCTTCAGGAAATGCCAAACCTGTATGGTCATCTACACAGTCTGTAACCACTGCACTTGTCCACGTTTTCCCCCAAAGGCAGAGATAGAATCTAGAAATGTCAGTATTGTTGTCTAGATAAAAGATATGTAATACACTCACAAAATATGTGATTCCCCAGTGTTAGTTTGACATGGAAAAAGATTTGCTCACAGTGGACATTTTTATAAAAATAATCTCATGAACACTTTTAAATCTTTATTATTAATATAATTCCTCCTAATCTCCTTTTACTTGATCCCATATTGCTGAGAAGTTTTCAGTTAAAAGTACTAAA
Source organism: Fulmarus glacialis (assembly GCF_000690835.1). Taxonomy (NCBI): domain Eukaryota; kingdom Metazoa; phylum Chordata; class Aves; order Procellariiformes; family Procellariidae; genus Fulmarus; species Fulmarus glacialis. The sequence continues at coordinate 71,082 of NW_009188304.1, read as the reverse complement.
ACCTGTAATTTTCAAAATCATAAACACAACTTAAAAGGACCTAAAGTGTAAAATGTTTGCAAAACTTCTATAACCTTTGTCATGCTGACACTGAAGAACTGAATCTTAGATCATTCATTGGTTCTTAACTTCTAATGCCATCGTTTGTTTTGGTTCAGCCTTTACCATTTGTGTTGTCCATCTTAACAGCTGCTGATGGCCCAGGAGATCGATTCATCATAGGGGAATCCCAAGCTGGTGAGCAGGTGAGCACAATTTCTTTTCTCTTTTTTTTTTAATGTATTTTTCTTTTGTAAGATATTGCTTTGTATTTTTGCAAGCCTTGCTAGTGCTCCAAAACTCAATATTCTTGGAGGTGGCATGAAGTAGGACACAGCTGTACCTAGCCTCCTGCTACGTACCCTGGGACATGACTTCAGAAAGTGAGGTTGTGCGGTTACATAAAGAACTAACAAGGATATCCCAAAATACTTCAGAGCATTGTGCTGGCCTGTGCGATAGGAGTGCATACAGTTCTGCCCTAGTACAATGTAAGAAGACATAAGGTTTCTAGTGGCGTTACAATTCATAAACAGGGAAAGACAAGATTTAACCCCTTCTTGCTGACAGGTTTTAAAAGGGACATTAGCCCAGTAACTGTTTCCACAAGCTGCTTGCATATGTCACGCTGAAACGTGCAAAACAAAGTGTAAGAATTTTGTATGAAGCCTTTAGAGGTAGGTAACGATCAGAACAATCTTGAGGAAGCCTGGCAGCAGCCTACTTTGCGGTATTGCTCCTTTTCTGTTTGCTAAATCAAAAGAGTGTTTGTGCACCTTAGCAGATACATGGATTGAGTTTAAGAACAAGTCAGGGCAGCATCCTTTCATGACCTGCTGTGCTGTATAACTATTCATGAATGGACACTATTTGGGATTTGCTCTCAAACTCAAGAGTACATTTGATAAAGTTCCTGTACCAATACTGGGGTGGTAGGAAAAAAATCAGTTGCATTCAACCACTTTTTTTATTCTGTCAATTTAATTGTACCTGCTACCTTCTTTTCAGGAGAGCATGGGTTAATCTAAAATGTTTCTCCAGCTATTTCAAGTCCCAGTTTATAATTCTGAGTATAGTATGTGAAATAATGCAGAAATGGAATAAGTACAGGCAAAATAAAGGATTGATTGCTTTTAATGAGGAATTTACAGTGTGGCCATTTTGACTGCTAAACAAAAAAGTCTCGAATAAAATAGATGCATTTCAAAAGTGGTTTCAGGTTTTAGAAGTATTACCAGGTACAGAATTGTTCCATTTTTTTAAAAATTGAGTTGAACTGCCTCTAAATGTATAATAGACATTTAATTTGACTAATCATGATAGGTACAGAGAACGATGAAAATAATTTTTGCTGTAGTTCCCATCCACCATCATGAATTATACTTTGGTGTAATAGACATCTTCTCAATACTGATATTCACATGATCTTAGATTAATGAATCTGTTATACAAAATATGTAAAATTACTTTAAATACTAAAAAAAGTAAACTAAAGAATTTCACCTGCCTTGGATTTTTAGCTCTTCTGTCTGCATTTTCAAGCGTTAGTCCAGAATCCGAAAGACTGACAACTATTTCTACAACCCTTTTTATGGTCACTATAAAATAGCAAGAACCAGCAGAAAAACCTGCTGAATTATCGCTCCTATCATTATTCACCAGTCATCAATATTATCATTTTGCTAGTTAAAAAATATCACAGCACAGTGGTGCTTAAAAACAGTACCGTTGAAGCTGTGTCTAATGGCAAGGACTGCCCACAGGTCTAAAGGGTTTCAGTGTCCTTATCAGTTCAGCAGCTTTATACAAAGGATAAAAGGGGAAATGGGAGCTTGCTTCCCTCCTACAAAATTCAAGAGCTTACAAATGTCTCTCTGCAGGGACAGTCTGTCCTCCCAGATTAATGGGAATGGGAAACCTCTCTGGCAAGGAACAAAAATTGGGTGGGAGGAGGCACACAGAGAGAGAATAATTCTGGAAATACTAGTGGCGAGTTAAAAAAATGAGGCTGTTGACCTATGAATAATTGGTCAAAGTTTTTTTTCTTGGGCCAACACATCTTCAGGTTCATCTCCTTCCCAAGAAATTATTTACAGCCTTGGAAGGCTCCTCAGTCTCATTTCACCCTTCAGTCACTCTCAGCAGCAACATTCTGCTTTTCATGTTACAGACCAATTAACAGAGTGATTCACAGCAGGGAGTTCAAAATAGGTTTAGATTTGGTTCCTCCTGTAGGGGAAAAGGTTATGTAAATGCTACACAGAGAGAAAGAAAATAGGACTGAGAATTGCAGAGAGGCCATATAGCCAAGTTGGACATTTCTGTTTCAATTTGTAAATTGTGTATTATTTTCTGATTTCCATTTCCAGATGGTCGTGTTTATGTGAACAACGATTTTTTATTTCGTATTGAGGAAAACTTTCAGGCACGATCCTGCTTAGGGGAGATTACGGCACATTTGAGAGTACTAGTCACGAGCCATCTACATGGCCTCTGTGTGAAAAACTCAGCCATGGGGAGCAATGATTTTCTTCCTGTAGACTTGCATAGCTGGAGCTTAGCATTTCCTGGAAGATTTTCTAAAGACGTTTTTAAGAGGCACTGTGACTAACCAGCTATAATACAGGATGAAAAACAGACATTTTTCACCCTTCCATTAACTTGGGCCTTTTTACAGAAAGGAGCACGGATTATTGTAAATCACGCAGGACAGGTGTAATCATGTGCGAGAGAAAATGCCTGAGATGGGGGCTGTGCTCAATAGATTACTTCTGTTTTTTATTCAGTGACTAACATTAAATAGATTATCAGTGATGAAGGCAAAGGACAGAACCCAGTACTGCCCTATTCCAGATAAGTGTGAGATCTCAAAGGCCTTTAAAAGAGCTTCTGTGAAATTGTTGCACATTAATATGCTTTCTGAGAAGGAATCATTTCTTCATCTTCATAGTCTCTAGCACAGAAGAACACAGCCCTGGAGATTCACACACAGATCTGATGGTTGACTTTTGTTCATAAAGTTAATCTGATCGAATTCTCAAAGGACAAAAAGGAAATTAAATATATGAGCAACCAATTCTAGAAGCAATTGTTATTGTATCATAAATTTGTTTAAATGTTTCACATCATTACACCTCAAAAAATTAACTCATCTAGTAATAAACTCCAAAAGCATGGATAGTTACAGTGCATTTTATCACCATAGACACTGATTTCTGGCAGAGTCCTAGACATTTTTCATTCTTTGTGGTTCTTGAGGCCCAAAACCTGCATTTTAAATGGGAGAATTTTTTTATGCAGTACATTGTTCCTCTAAAAATTGTCACTAAAGACATCAATACTTCAGTAAGTTCAAACAATATTACCTATTTGTAATGTGCCTATAGACTACATCTACAACAATATGCAAAACAGCTCCCATAATCCAAGGCATAAGCTTTGCCTTTTGCAATATTTGTTTTCATAAAAATCAAAATAAGACACTAGACAAGATTATTTTCACTTTTAAGCATCTTCGGTATAAATGGCAGCATCTCAGCTGTTCATCCACAGCTCCTTGTATAGTCAGTGGTGAGAAATAAATACCATTATAAAAAAAAAGTGTTATTTTTATGTCATCTGTTTTAGATACCTGCTTTAGGATAACATGAATCTTGCCCTAAAGACACACTAACCATGGCATATGGCAAGAGTGATCTTTTTTTTAGTTTATTTGACCATTTCATTTATGTTCTTCTCAAAGGATGTTAGATTTCCGTTACTCTTAGAAAAGGGTCAGGATTCAATCAACTCCGGGCTCAGTTGTTTCTCGGGATACGCAGGTCACTGTGATACTGTGGTACAATGGTACAAACCATTTCCAGCCTCTCCCTAGGGCTTCTGTCCCAATGAGCAACCTTTAAAATACACACCTTTCAAAGTAATACTCACATTTCAGAGGTTATCACAGTGCTGAAACGGAGTAGAAGAATGGGCAAGGCAAACACAGCTTTGCGCAGCTGAAACGTTGGCCACTGGCCTAGAATTTGCAGATGTCTAACAGCCTCCTGTCAAAAGTCAGGGAGTAAATGGCTGCTGGGCGGGAGCAGGTAATCATGCTTGGGCAGTACTGCTTGCAGGTCTGTGGGCTGCTATCAAAGATGTGCTAATCACTGTCTGAGAAGTCCTGGATATATTCCAGTGCTGCATATGGAATATAGAGTCAATCTGCACATGAATTATACGTGTGACACGTACAGAATATGTTGGTCTGATCACAGCTGTGTAGATCTGCGCGTAGCACATGTTCACTAATAACAGTAAAGCCTAATTAAGTTGGGCTTACTGAAGTGCTGCGGGGAACAAGCGCTCATATTCCAGCAATGAAATCTCGATCATCATACCAGCTTCTTTTAGTTGCATTTTTTTAGAAAGATTTTTCTTTTAGTTAGTTATTTCTTAAGCGGTTATGATTACAACTTTACTCTGGATTTTGAGAAATGTGTATTAAAATAGGCTGCCTGGTGAGAAATTTTATTAAAACCATGTCATTTGTTTTATCATGTTGTTCTGATATTTTTCTATTCTTTGTATTGCTTCTGCTGAAACTTTGTAATGTACTGTGACTTTACAGAATTGTAGAATATTACCAATTTTAGGCTTTGCTAAACTGACCTGCACAAAGATAGATATTCTATGTGAACTAGTGTTGAGCTGTCTCTCAGTGTGAGGAAATCTGCTTAAAAATGAAGCAGCTGGTTACATTAGTTTACTTCCAGGCTGCTGGTTTTCCGTATATAGTGTGCTGGTAAAACAAAACAGAACAAAACCCCAACCAAACCAAAGCAAAGAAATTTCAACTCTGGGGACCAAAGTACTCTGCAAAAATATTTATGTATAGAGAACTACTAGATTTTTGCTCATCTAAGTTTCTAGAAGGTCACCATCTAACTGTTATATTTCTGAGCCAGTTATTTTTCTAAGCCAACCAGAGTATCAGTATATTGCTTCTTCTGAAAGTTATTCTTGTGATAGATATCTAAGGGGAAAAATCTGAAGCCACCTAATATGTGACCAGATCTGAAGCAATGACCTAATGATCTTTAAATACATTGGCGTTTATACCCGTTGATATCACTAGCAGTATATCAAGAGTCATGCCACAAATAAGAATTTTAGTCTTTCAGATTACTTCCAAAAAGTCCAAATGGTTTGAGATTTTTCTTTTCAAAAGTAAATTAATTTTTGTTTGTTTATTTTTCAGCCAACTCAGACTGTGATGCCTGGTCAGGTAATGCGCGTTACAACCGGTGCTCCAATTCCATGTGGTGCTGATGCAGTGGTGCAAGTGGAAGATACAGAGCTCATCAGGGAATCAGATGATGTGAGTCACAAGTTAAAACTCATTTTTCTTTTGTGTGCAGCAGAAAATGGCTCATGATACAATCCTGTAAATATGAAAGGTAGTCCTGCAGAGAACTACAGAAAAGCTCTTCTGTTAATCTCAGAAGTTTGAGGATTTTCGCATCAGTTCCTAGTGGCAATTTTACTCACTTTTTCAGGCTGTGATAACAGAACCACAGACCTGCCTGTCCTGACATTGATTCTTCATCACAGTTGTTGAATGCTGACACCAGAGTATTTGGGAGCATGATTTGAGTGAAAGGCAAATGCCTCCTGGAGATCCATAACTACAGTCCAATTTGAGTGCCTAGTGTATTCACATTTTAAAATACATAGTGGCAATCAGATACTATATTTCCTTCTTTTCTACTGAGTTCACATTTAGCAGTAGAGCAATCTTCTTTATATTTCAGGATCATCCTGAAACTCAGCAAGATGAGGACTTCAAAAGTTCTCCTAAACTCACCGAGTAAGAAGGGGAAAAGTTTTCTTAAAAGACATATTGATCCCAGAATAATACATTGAAATATTACAGTGCAGCATTACCGCTGATGTAATTAAAGCTAAATAGGGATGACTTGGATTATTTTGAACCATGCTATGAAGATGGTTCTGTATTATCAGATTTGGTCTCGTTTCAGCAAAGGTGAATTTGGTGGATTTTGGAGAAATGTCTTGTGTACATACCTTACAATAAAGGCGTATGTTTAGAATAAGGGGTTTTGTTATGTAATTGGGGAAGTAAGTGCCCCCCAAATTTTTTTAAGCCATAACTAAGTTTCTTCGATAGACCTCTGTGCTCCTTTGAAATGAGAAAATTACTGAATTTAAGACCTCTGAAAACCAGGAAGTGGATAAGGTGCATATTCCCCCAGAACATAGTCTTAACTCTGTTTAATTTCAACAGATTTTCCAGCATACCTATAAATCATACTAGCGCTCTACCTTACAGATGTTGCAGAATACCACAGAAAAAATATGAGTACTGCAGTACTAATTCTGTACGCACAGTTGTCTTAACAAAGTAAAATGTGTTTTTTGATGAAGCACAGGAGCTGTCTGTAGACAACTGTATCCCAAACAGCCCATCTTAGACTTCTTTTGAGTTCAGAGAATTCCTTCTGAATCATTACCTTCACTTACCCAGCTGTGATTTCAGGACACCATCGTCATGTTTGCCATCATCTGACAGATTTTAAGGCAAGAAGATACGTCTCTTATTGTCACAGCTTCCAAGTTCAGTTTTGGAATGAAGTGTGTGCATGGTTCTCTGCTCAAATCAGCCTTTGCTCCTCTGCTGCTGTTCTGACAAGCTGTTCCACTTCGCCATAGCTCTGTGCTAGCATTGCGATTGCAGCTGGGGTGTAAGCAGATGAATTCTGGTGTTCAAAGCTGATGAAGACGGCAAAAACTGAAACATACTCTCACTATCCTTTCTCATGCCTTATTACTGTAAATGCATAAATTTTTACATCTGATGAAGTGAGCAAGCTGTCTAGGCTGACCTTCTTCCTAACAGAGAATTTGAGTCAGTCCTGGTTTGAGGTTACAGATGTGTATGTGTAGATTTTATCTTCCCGTAAAATACACCATTGCCTTCACTGCTTGTTAATCGTTCCGTTAGCCTTACTGAGCAAGTTTTCTGTGGCCACTGCCCACCTCATCATGAGAGGACTATCACACTGCAGAGCAACGTACATGATAACCTGTTATTTTCTACTTCTTCTTTGGATGACTGCTTTCCTGGATTCCACTTTTTCTGTGCATGTTCTCCTCTGCATGTGAGATGACATTATTTGGCGATGTGCTTAAACTCTGATTTTTTTTTAGTGAATGGTCAGCCACTTTCCGCTTCCTTTTCTTGCCTATAAGTGTGAGGTAGAACTCTTAGTTTCTACTTGTCCTTGAATATGCCACTCTGCTAATCCTGTACATAAATAATTAGTATAGTTTAATTAATATGTTATTTTTCTCTCCTTTTTCATGTCTGGGTGGCTACATATTTCAAGAATATTTTTCTTCTTAGTGTTAAGAACTCCTTCAGGGCTGGGATTTAACTGAAATGAAATCTCTAACATCTGAAAAATGTTCTTCTGAAAAGACAGAAAGTACTTTTAAAAGGAGCTCCTTGACCTCTAGTTGTGGTAGCAGTACTTAAATATCATAGCAAACATTCCCTAAATGACTGTAGAAATCATAGGCCTGAAAGGAATTACATCTATCCAGCAGGAAGAAAAATTCTCATCAGCTTGCCAAATGTACAATCATTGAGAAAGATCTTTGCAAAAACATGTCTACAGCCTTTTCATTTTGAGTTTTTATGTCACTTTGTAGGAAAAAGGAGGCCAATGTGACCAACCAAAACAAGAGTTAGATCTTACATCAAGACCGAACATCAGTATATCAGTATGGATGCTGGCTGTTAACAACTGTCAGAGTAAACCACTCGGACATAGTTCAAAATATATTAATACACAGCAAGAAGAATGCTGTCTGATACACATCAAGTGGAAGATGTTCTCAGCATAATGCCATACCTCCCTGCAAGCCCTGCCTCTAGCCACCTTGAATTATCTGGGATATCCATCAGTACCATAAATAACAGTCTCCGCACATCACCATGTTGTCCACAGTCACACTTTCCACAGTGCTTTTAAAACCTGGGATTACTAAATTCCTCAAAAGCCTTTTTTTTCTTGTTTCCCTTAATCCAGGAGTCCTAAATAGGACCTTTTCTATTACTCAGATATATCATTGGCACTCCTCTTGATTCCCTAGAAATTTCCTAGCTATCTTTAAATGTTATCAAAGATATGGAAAATTAAAATCGTCATGACTGGCCAACCATCTCCAGAGTGTCATAAAAATAAAATAATTCTTAGACTAACTGTTGCCCCAGATTTTCATCACAAGCATAAAGTGTCTTTTACAGCTTCAGAAGGGGATAAGGGAGATAAAAGAAGATCCTGGGCACCAGCACAGCCATTTTGGACACTAGCAGCCAAAAATAGTCTGTTCTCTTATACAAGAAGAGTATGAATAAAAGAAACAGAATTTGCATTAAAAGCATATTTTGAAAATACTGTGATAAAGTAAGAAATCCGTTTTTTCAGGGTTGATGTTTTTGTTAGTCATTTCCTGGTTTTCAGGCGTTTAAATTTATCCATTGTCACAGTAGGTAAACAGAATCACAATTTGTAACAACAGGTTCATTAACTTTAACTTCGAGGCCTTTAGTTTAAAGCACTTGGTTTGAACTCAGAAAATGCAGTCCATATCACCTTTAAGAAAAGACACAAGTCCCAGTGTCCTATACAACACTTTTGTTCCTGTAAAAATTCCAAATGACAATGGCGTGCGTTGTTTGTCTTGTAATATTGTCTTGTCTGATTTATAACTCTGAGGTACTTAAAGTATGAAGCACTACATGATAATGTAAAAACAAAATCTGTTCAGTCTAAGTAAGTGTAGATTTAGTGCTACTGACAGGCTGGCACTATCTCAAAGCTGAGTGTATATATCATCAACCCACTTGCAGGGCTTGTAAGTTAAATATTAACAATATAGGTCGTGTGCCATTTATTGGGATTGAATGAATCACCAAACCATCGAAATTCTGAAGAAGTAAACACAAATGTTAAAGTAGGCATCAGACTTTCCAGGCCACTGTCTTTTGTTCACAGTAAATAAACATGATGAATAAGCCTCATTCTGATTTGTACAAGGCTCTCAAGTAGGAGTTTCCACTGCAGGGATCTACACAGGAAAACCCTGAAACAGCTAGAGCATGTAGCTTCTTCACACCTTTCTGCGGATTTAGTGGCATATTGTCTGGCAGACTACTGGTCTTTTTGAAATGCCATCTTTGAAATTGTTCAAGCAGATCAAGTTGACTGAGAGGAGTAGAAGGAATCTACTCGGTATACCAGATTAACAGACAAACATAGGATGTAACATAGGAAAGATATATAAGCACAGGGATCATAATAAAAGTAAGGTAAACCTACGTATTCAGTGTTGGTCCTTCCCTGGTGAGCTCATCAAACAGGGAATTTCTTATAAAGCTGTTCATATAAAGTTTTAGCACGCATTGTATTACAATCTTGACACACACATCAGGAGAACAATGATGATGCTTAAACCATGAAGTCTCAGTGTAATAAGTACTGTAAGCTGTGTAGACTTCTGAGAAATTGAAGCTGGTTAATCTTCTTCGAATAGCCCAGCTGACCGTATTTGATCTCCTTGTTTTTGTAGGGCACTGAAGAACTAGAGGTTCGAATCCTGGTGCAGGCTCGACCAGGCCAAGATATCAGGTCTGTAAACAGTCTACTTTATAAACAGTAAAATATCTCTGTAAGGAATAGAAGGGCTGGTGATTTTTATAGTCATTTTTTAACCATAAGTAGTACTGACATTTTGACAATCTGACTAATGAACATCCCTGGACACTCCTTACCTGGAGCAGCACCAATCAAGAAAAGATACTTTCAATCTCATTCTGGTTTTCTTTCGTTTTTTTCTGTGCTATGATTTTCAGACCTATAGGACATGACATTAAAAGAGGTGAATGTGTGCTGGCTAAAGGAACCCACATGGGTCCATCTGAGATTGGTCTCTTAGCAACTGTTGGAGTAACTGAAGTAGAAGTTAACAAGTTTCCAGTGGTTGCAGTCATGTCAACGGGGAATGAGGTAAGAAAAGTATGTTTAGAATCAAGCTCTGAATTACTATATCTTCTTGGGGACAGTGTTTTGGATAGTGACTTCCACCCTGTTCCCAAGCAGACTCACTTTTTGAGCTGCAGCTCCTGCTGACATGAGGTATTTTTGTGAGTGATCAACCCGTAATCAGCTGCTTGTGTTTTCTCCCTCGAGGGCTCTCTCACAAGTCTCACACACTGTCTTTGCCAAAATTTTGGTAATGTATCCAACCATGTGCCAGCTGTTTTCCTCCTGCCAGCATGGGAGGACCTGTGGAGTAGTCAGGGTTGTAATTCATACTGCCAGTCATGACTGGAAGAGTGTATTTCTTTTGAGCAGCCCTCCTCTGTAGCTACAGTGCAAATGGCAGATAACCCGTCTTTGAAAACTGAATAGTACTACCAAATGCCTTGCTGTAGTATTGTGCCTTGATTTTTTTTTTAATAGTAGCACATGTTGAAATCCAGACAACCTCCTGTTGGTAGAACTCCAGACCAGCTTTCTAATTGCTTTGTCTTAACTACATCAGAAAAATCAGGTTCAAGATTAACTTAATTTACTAATTTTACATATGTTGTGGGTTGACCCCAGCCAGCAACTATGCTTGCTCATTCCTTCCTGCAGCAGCACAGAGAGAGAATAGGAAGAGCAAAAGCAAAAGAACTTGTGGGTTGTGATAAAGTCAGTTGAAAGACAGTTTGACCTATAATTTTGACTGTCTTTTAAGACAAACTTTTTGAAATCCAGACACAAACATAAACCCAATAGCTGTATTCTCATACAGCTTGAATATGTTGAATTTTGAAAGATTTTGAAAACTTTTAATATGTTGAATTTTGTCATCTGGTGGTGTCCTTACAACTTCCACAACCCCATTGAAGGTTACTCTGTGACTACTGGGTGGCTGAGGCCAGCCTTGCTGGGACAGAATCTTGCCAGATTTCATAACATAGGCAGGGTGTGTCGTGCAGGAAACATACCGCTAACCAAAGAACAAATCCAAAGAGCTACAAGAATTACAGGTGATGATTTTCTGAATAGTATCTTTTGTATGACTGAAGATTCTTGCATGTCATTAAAGGGTCCTTTACTGATGTGGGCACTCTCTTTTGTATCATGTGTTAAAAAAGATCCTGCACAGTAGGTTTTTTAAACAACCTATGGAAATCTTCACAGAAATAGAGCTGCTAGCCAAAGCATCAAAGTTTAGCCATGCTCCACTTTTCGTTATTCTTACCTTACTACCTAACACTATTGTTGTAATTTTGACAGATACATTGTTACTACTATTATTTACCTCCTGTCAATATTGTGTTGTCCTTCTGTGTCCTACAAAAGAATTTCTAATATATGTAAAATATATGTTTACATATGTTGGTTTTGTAGTTTAACTTCCAAAAATATGTAACACATGTAAGGCAATTGCCATGATACTATCTTGAGAGAAAGCTTTTCATCCAAAACAGTAATTGATGTAAGAACCAAGCTTTAAGCTTCTGTCTACTATTCCAATACAGATTGTTGTATTTAAAAAACATCTTTACTGGTAAGTAGACAATGAACTTCAAAATTTCTTTTAATACCTTTAAGTCTGGTTAGCAACATCAATGAGGTTCCTTTAAAACCATTTAAATAGAAGCAATAACTTGGAAACTTAAAGTTTGTGTTTTGATTTCTAATGTTTGAGATTAGAAGCCAGGTACTCATAAGGAGAAAGAAGTTTTTGCAGACACGAACCAATAGAAACAAACTAAGCAACATGGAGGATTGGACTAAATAAGCACATTACATATCTTTTAATTTAAATTCACTTTACACATATATTTTATGATAGGTGTCTAAAAATATCCTGCCCAATCTGAAGAAGAAAATTCTCACTTGTGTAAAGGCATGGTATTCCAAGGAGACTGACTGAGAGTTTTTCTGGTTCTATAGCTACTGAATCCTGAAGATGACCTCTTGCCAGGAAAGATTCGGGACAGTAACCGTTCAACTCTCCTAGCTACAATCCAAGAACATGGCTATCCAACAATCAACTTGGGAATTGTGGGAGATAAGTAAGTACCACATGTTAGTAAAGATGTCACTTCATATTCATGCGGTGCACTTTATGGCATCCATGGAAAAAAGAAATGCCAGAGAAAATGTCACTCATTGGAGGTGTCACAGTATGGGGACAGGGCACATCTTAGAGAAGATATTTTACCCTTTTCATTAGAGAAATAAACAAGTCTATTCTAATATTAAGAGGAATCATTTGATAAAATTTCTATTGATGATGTGTTTATCTTGTTTTGCCTTCTGTTTGTTGAAACATCTATTACTGCTGCAAATTGAATTTACTGGTGCAGTATCATCACAAGCACCATACTTAATACACGTAAGAGGAGACAATTCTACAGCAACTATACTCTTTTCTGATCCAATAAAGGGAGAGGGGCAGTTTCTCTCAGAGGTTATTTTCCATGCCAATTTAGAGTATAAAATTTTGTCCAATTCTCAATAACTGTCTTTTGGGGAAGGCCCCACTGCTGGATGTTGCTCAACATTTCCAGAAATATGTCAAAGAATTTAAAAGAATCAAATTTTTTTTTTCCTTTACTGGTCTCTCTACTTTGATTGCCACAGAGTAGTACCCTGTGATCAGTCTTTCTGTTCATCTGACAGTGATTGCTCCTTGTTTCCCAGTGGTAGTGAAGTCACATGTCCTGTTGAGAGCTCTAGGATAAGTGATTGAAGTGTTCAGTCTTTTTGTCCTTTGCAAGACTGCGCAGTGCCTGTCATCCATGGTTTGAGTTTCTCAGCATAACATATTTCCTCAATTTATTGAGCCCCAAAGACTTTGAACAGGCTTGCTTGTTTCTCATTTTGGGTATCAAACCAACTGACAGACCCGGTTTGATAGGGAGTTGTTCAGGTTCACCTCCACCTGTTTGAGAAAAAGGGTATTCCTTGTGGGTAGTTAAAAGTGAGACCGGATCAGAAAGAAGAAAATAAAAGGGAAATAGTAGCACCTGCATTTCACATTGATTGATGACCAGATTCCCAAGCAGGGAGACAAGGTTACTGCTAGGGAACAGCTCATTTCAAAACCAGTCTTCCCTAGTGCAGGATTCAATAAAAAACACCACTAACTTGACAGAAAGTATATGAATGGGCCAACCACTGCATGGTTTTACGATATGTGAACCAACCAGAATGGTGGCTCTGGGAAATGCCATTGTATTTGAAGTATTCATACAGGGAATGTGACACACAGCAACCGCAGCAGTTGTTGTGATCTTAGGGAAAGCAAACCCTTCTGGATACTCTCACTGCATCCAGGCATGCTTTTTGCTTCTCTGGCCTGGCAAAACTCCATTGCTGTTCCAAATAGCAATAAATATCAAAAACCTCCTGCCCATGAATGCTTCCATTGTCAGGTGGAGATTTCACGCAAACAGAGTCTAAACTCATGAGACTGTTCTTTCCAGGAATGGTATCTAAATGTTCTGGATCTTTAGAATGTTTTCTATATTATAAGGACCTTTTTAGACTTTAAAACAGAGGTAGCAAAGTTCTCAAATAAAACTATTATATCCAGAGATCAGGTTCTAGATTTACGTGTCTGAGAAAAAAGAAAACGGCCACAAAAAAGCTGTCAGCTCCTGAGAGTCATCTCTACCTAAAAGAAGGGTTGGCAGGGTTTTTCTCCAACAAAATATTGGAGGTGGAATTTTTTGCCACCTGCATGACCAAAAGTTACTGCTACTGTCATCAACATTACTGTCAACATCAGCTTACGTAGTCATTAACAGTGGGTTAATCCAATGGAAAAGATGCTTTGCCTGAACATCTTTCTGGTAGCCCCTCTGGCAAAATAAGAATGTAAAGCTTGTTTGTTCTTTATGGCCTTGTCCTAACCAAATAGGTATAGTCTCAAATTTGCCGTAAAGTCAACACCATCAAATGGAGAGTTTAACTTAAGGTCATTGTGCAAAACTATAGCTATGTACTCCATTGCGTTCAGGAATTTTTTTCTATGGCCTCCTAGGCATGGAGTGTCTGTGAATATAATTAATCTTGAAAGCTCTCAGTAATAAATAGCAAACAATTTTAGAATCATAGAATCATAGAATCATTTAGGTTGGAAAACACCTTTAAGATCATCGAGTCCAACCGTAAACCTAACGCTGCCAAGTCCACCACTAAACCATGTCCCTAAGCGCCACATCTACACGTCTTTTAAATACTTCCAGGGATGGTGTCTCAACCACTTCCCTGGGCAGCCTGTCCAGTGCCTGACAACCCTTTCAGTGAAGAAATTTTTCCTAATGTCCAGTCTAAACCTCCCCTGGCGCAACTTGAGGCCATTTCCTCTCGTCCTATCACTGGTTACTTGGGAGAAGAGACCAACCCCCACCTCGCTACAACCTCCTTTCAGGTAGTTGTAGAGCGCGATGAGGTCTCCCCTCAGCCTCCTCTTCTCCAGGCTAAACAGCCCCAGTTCCCTCAGCCGCTCCTCATAAGACTTGTTCTCCAGACCCTTCACCAGCTTCGTTGCTCTTCTTTGGACACGCTCCAGCACCTCAATGTCTTTCTTGTACTGAGATTTAAGGCCCAAGAGAATTTTTTTACTTTTCTACGTTTCACTTTTCTATGTTTTTTACAAATATGTTTTGTGACCCTTTTTCACTTCTTGGATGCTAGCTGAAAACCAGGTAGCAAACGTGTATATATATCAGTCAAAGGTAGACAGTGTCTGCAGCTTTGCCTTCAGTTATGAGAGAGGCTGATACTTTTGAATCCTTGCTATTAAAATGTTCTTTGTGTCTTGAGATAGTGTTACCTTGGCAAAGGTAGTAAGAGTTCTTTTTAAACTTTTGGTTTCATGCTTGGGGAGTCATTTCTGCAGAGGTAGTTACTTTAGCTCATAGAATAGAAAAAATGAGCCTCCAATTGTAGAGTGATTTTGCACTTTGCAGTAAGCTTTGAAAGAATAATTCAGTACTGTTGACTTAGCCAAGAATCTTCTCCACCTGATACCAGGATTCTGTCCTAGCAAGTCTTCTGCTGTTCTTCTCACACCCACATGCCCAATCCATATATTTACAACAAAATGCATTTGCAGTTCTGTTTCAGTGAAAGGGAAAATCTGATTATATAAATTAGTTTGATAATAAGTATGGTATTATTTTGTTATGTAATAAAGCTACTAAAAGAATGTTGCCCATACGGCTATTTCAGTATATAACTTTTGGACTAACATGACTGATTTGATGGAGTACCATGGCGCTTGAACAAATGCAAGAGACTTACCAGAGAGATCTTACAAAGGGTACAATTTTGACATCTTGGTTAGCATGTTTATAGAAAAGATGAACAAGTCTTCAGTGTCTGTTACATGGTTTACTGGAGTTAAACCATAGATTATGTGTGTGTGTGCTCATGTATATGTGCAGTTTATTTTGTATGTATAGTATGTCTCTAGACAGTGAAAAAGAGAAGGATTTTATATGCCTGCGCAATACCTACAGATGTAGTAAAAATACTAGCAAGCAATACTTTTCAGAAGGGAAGATTAAAAACTTTTTCTTCGAAGGTATCACTGTAATGTATTTATCCGTTCCCATATTTCATATTTGGGATTTATATTCTTTTTTTTGTCTATTTCTTTTTGTTTATACATTTTGCATTGAGTAAACTTTTACTGCATTTTACTGGGAGTGTCACTTGCTGTATACCATAAGCACTGAATGGAGTTTGAGAGAGCAGCTAATAGGGAGCACAGTTGAGTATTAGTATTGCTGCAATGGGTCAAGTTTTTTAATAAGTATGGAAATTCTGTCAGTCATATTTACAGAGCTAATATTCAAGCACAAAAATTGTTTTAGAGTAGTATTTGCAAAGACAAACTTAGAGGCTCTATTTCATTTCAGCATATTAATCACTTGGAGGTGTTCAGGTAAGAAAATAGCTTGTCCAGCTGCTTCAAAGCCCAGGACTGTGATACACGTAAATTCATTCCAACAGAGAATGTGAAAGGATGGGGAAGCATGTGAAATGGCTGTGGGTGTCTGCAGAGTAGTTAGGAGGACTTTAAAATACCTTTGCATATTAATCACATGCAAAGTTACATTTTGAACTGGCCACTCAAGTCTCACCCTATATTTGTATTTTCAGTTGAAACCAATATTTTATTTCTTTTTGGAGCATTTTAACAATTTCCAAGATTGTCATTGTTTGTTTCCATTCTCATAAATTGTATATGTGACTCAATATTCAAAATTAAAAACAGCAAATCCAAAACACATAGGTAAAATCTACAGTTAAAATCCTAGAAGCAAGCAATAGGAGAAAAGAACAAATCTGGAAAATGCGATACAGCTGAAGTTGTGTCTGGCTAGAAGCCAAGATTTTTTCTATTTGTGTTCTTAGCACGTAAAAACCAGGCTTGGTCTGAAAAAAACCAGGTTTGAAAAGCATACAGCTCTGGGTAGAAATGGAAGATATTCCATTTCCAGAACTACTCCAAACACAAGGAACAAATGCAAAACCAAAAAAAAGAAGAACCCTTCTGATGTTATTCTTGCTGTTGTGTCTTACACCTTTGCCTGAATCAGAGAATCGCTTGTAAAAAATTGCAAAAACAACTGGCCAGTGAAAACTGGTATTCTGGTGTACTTTCGAGTGTTGTCTCATGTAACAAGACCAAGTTAAAAAGGCTTCTAATTTCATTTCCTTTGCTTATAGTCTATGAAATTATTTGGTTCTTTGGAAACCATTGATAAAAACAAGAGTTATATCTCTGGTCTGATCTGTAGAACTCTATTAATTATCAGGATATTTTTGTGTTTGTTTATTTCATTTGTGTTGTTCTTTGTATCCACTGTTTATTTAAAGCTGTGAAGTTTAGCCCTAGCAAAATCTGCTATGCTGTGGACCTCTGTTTTAGAAAGCCATCTTCCATTTTGACAGTTTTCCTTCTATGAGAGACTCTCTTATTAAACTTGCTAAAGAATTTTGATCAGATTTGTAATGAATTCAATTTCCTCTGTTTTTACCTTTGTTTACATGGGTGCATTTTCCCCCTCTCTGCATTCTTTTCCCTGTTTTCTAATTCCCTTATCATTTTTCTCAGACATGTATAACATAAGCTGCTTCCAGCTGCATTTTTATTTATGAGCCTGTGATTTCACGATGGAGAGAGAAAGAATCTCTCTCTCCTTAGGAGAAAAATTTAGGAAATTCACATTATCTGCTCAGTTGCTTTAAAAATTTATCACAATAGTTATAAAATCAGCAGCATATGAGAGCTTTTTTACATTAGAAGTTATTTGTTTCTCATTTATATACCTCTCTTTTATGACATATTGTTTCACATAGAGCTCCTAAGTGACAGGTAAACACATTAAAAATCACCCTTGCTATTGTGACAGCATTACTGTATGATATCTCTAAAATAAAGGCTTTGAAAGAGTCCCTTCATATTTTGGAAGGGATACTAAGATCTCATTCAAGGATTTAGTCTGCTTGAATTTTATGTTTGCCATCCAAAAAGAGGTTTAAATCTTTTGTACTTGTGGGGGTTGCATGTAATTACCAGTATTATAATTCAGATGGAACATCTGGAGTGGAGGGAGAAGAGAGGGGAAACTTTTCTGTCAGTTCTGTGCTCTGTCAGTTTCCCCTCTCTAAAATCTCTCATGCAATATCAACTTGACATATGTCATCATATAAGTTAGAATATGAGTTATAGGCAGAATTCAGCCACAGAATCCTAGCCTCTCCCCGCACCTTTTTGATGTCCAACCTGGGTACAATCAAATACATTGTGAACAGAATTAGTAGTAGTAGTATCATTCAACAGATGACTGCAAGAAAAGGCTTGTTAGAGAAACGGCCTTAAATCAAATGTCACAATATTAGTTTTTGCTAACGTGACTTCAGTTCTAGATCTGCTCAAAGAATGATGGTGTTATAAAGTGTGATCATAGCCTAATGAATCCAGGGACACTGGGTAACGGTTTGAAGGTGATTCAGATATGGAGGGCCTCTTTCATTGTGCTTTGTCAAGAAGAATATCCTCTTTTTCAAGCAGAAACGTTTAATATCTGTCACAACTCTTGATAATCATTAGGGCAAACTTCAGATAAGTTGTCATATGTGACAAGTCATCTCATCTAATGCACATATTCAGAAAACATGAAGAAACATCTGAGCCAAAACAGGGGTGAAAAAAAGAACTTGTGAAATGGGGCAGTGCAAGTCCCACGGGATTTTCTGTACCAATAGGAAACTACACAGTGTTGACAGGTAATAAAATTTCATGCTGTAGAGGTGACAGGTGCAAAGCTAATGCACAACAGTGTGTCATTCTCCTAATTGTCCTCAACACAAGCATGGACTTCTTCCTGAATTAGCATTTATAGAATCACAGCCCAGTAGTAGAACATGACACTAAACAGCAAATAATAAAGAGGACAGAATATTATGAAAATCCTCCTATATTTGAAAACAGAGGGAACCTGTAACTGTATTTGTTGGAGGGAAATAAAAACTACTGTAGTCTATTTTTGAGGCATATGTTAACATTTTAAAAAAATACTTGGAGACATAAGTTCTGTTTACAAGAGAACTTCAGCCTCTAGGAGCCAAAATATCATTCACTTAAATGACTTTCAACCTCCTTAATATCTAGATCATATATAGGAATCTGGGTTCCCAAGTCACTGAGAAATTTTTGAGGATTGAAATTTTTCTATTAATACCGTAGAAGAAAATAATTAAAACTGATAAAGGCGGTAGATACAGAAAGATCAAAGAAGTGGTGAACGTTGAAGATGGGTCACTGTGTTAGCGATATGAATCACTTAGAAAAGTGGTTATTATTAATACGGCCAAGTATGAATTGATACATATATATGAGTAAAGAATGTAAGTAAAATTTACAGGATGGAGGATTATATCCTGAGAAGTAAAGATGTAGGAGAAGATTTGAGAATCATAGTGAGTAATCTGCTAAATACAAGTTCTAGCATATGTATAAGGAGCTAAGTCTCCTGTAGAATTAGGAGGTTATTTTTGACCTTACTTTTGTATTCCCAGGACAAGAAGACAACAGTATATTGTATAGAATTCAGAGGAGGAACATCAAATTTTTTAAGTGGTTGAAAGATATATTCCAACAGTATCAGAACTCAGACTGTTTAGTTCAACAAAGATATTCTTACAAGATGACTTGATTGCATTCCAATAATACTGAGCCACGTGGAGAATAAACTTTGAATAAAGTTTCTATTTCAGCAGCAATGGCTAGATATTAGACTAATTCAGACTGTAAATAAAGCATAATTTTAACAGTGAAAGTAATTGTCATTACGAAATGATATCAAATGCTTTGATAGATACCCATTTCAATGCAAGATTGGATATTTACTTAAATGTGATCTACAGTTCGAACAGAAGCAAGTTCAGGGAGGTTCCTAGACTATATTAAATACCAAATCAGACAAAATTATCAAAATTATTTCTCCTGGCCGCAAATAATCTCTTAACTCTTACTTCAGAGAATTAAATTAATTTTCATGTTATGCTAATGGACAATATGTAGTAGAAGCCCAAACTCAGAAGACCAGTACCAGCAGAAATAACACAGCAACAGTGATCTGTAAAGACAGAATGTCAGTCAGAGCTTTGGCTATTTTAATATGTGATGCTTAAATTAATTTGAAACTTTTTGGAAATTTCGACAAGATGCTTTCGAATTACCTCTGTGTAATTCATTGTATCATTTAGAAACATCAGTAGTTTCAGTCTGCCTTCTTGGAGAAGAACATTGTGAGAGTACTCTTAGAGTTTAGCACCTTGCTGGAAAAGGTTCTTGATTTTTAAGACTGCTGACCGTAATGTTGATGAGTAAACCAGAAGCTGGGATCCCTTATGAAATCTGACAGTCTTCTGTATGTCACTTCCTGACACAGTGACCCTATTTCGAGAAACAAAGACATTCTCTGGCAATGAATAGAAGAACAAATGAGGGACTGAAGCCATTTTAGGAAACGGCTACCTTGGGAAAACTCTCCAGAAAGAAATGGACATCTAAACATATAATCTGGATAGTGTCAATGTTTTTGCATGACTTCCAAACAACATTAGTACGCATCTGATCTGACAGACTCTTTCTGTGATGACCTATGAGGAGAAACCAGGCATGGATTTACAAGGTGATAAAGAGGATTTTAGATTTCATGTTAGCAGCGTCCGTGTGCGTGCGTAACAGCATAACAATAGTGCAGGCACACTGGCCCGGTCTGCTCCTCACATTCCTCAGTCAGACAGATCAGTGTGTGCCCAGAAGTGATCTTTGAAATGATAGGCTGCAGTTGCTATGTGCAGGGTCAACTGAGCCTGGGCTGGGGACTGGGGAGGGAGGTTGTTGACTTTGCTGTTGTTAACAGTCCAGCCAGCTGAAAAGAAGAAAGGGCTCGAGAGCTGCACAACGTCGATTCATGACCTGGTCCATTTCAATCCTGAACATCTTATTTTAGTTTTTTTAAAAGAGACATTTATAAATCTTCATGTCAAATGAAGATTTTTTACATTTTACATTTAATTGTCGTACATTTAAGAGTATAAAAACATAGATTCAGCTTATTTCATATTTCTGTTACAAAGGACACTTGTTTAAAAATTATTTCTTCCCAGTGAAACTGACTTGGAAGAAGTATATGTAAAAGGAAATGCTGTCTTCATAAAATAGGAATCCATAGCAAAACATTCATTGTTTTAAATAAGTTCCTGATAGCAGTAACTTTCTCAGTTTTGGACATTTTTTCTAATCCTGCCTCTTGGAGCAGGGTAGCTGGGTATGAAGCTTCTCATGAATGAAGTGGCATCTTTATTGACTATGGAGATATAAAATTAGGATAAATACAGCCCTTTCCCTCTTGTAGTCAAGAAGGTGACATTTAATATGCCTGAGACCCATTTCCTGAATAAGAAGCTAGAAAGTGTGAGTAAAAATGTTTCAGTGGTGCCCATCTCCAAATATTTTCCCATTATCTGTGGTCCTCCTTCCAAAATGTCGAGGTGTTTAACACTTCATTTTGCTTTGTCTGGAAGTCAAGAGTAAAGAAAATTCTCCATAGACTCTGCAAGGAAAGATGAACTACGCATTGTTGGCATGCCCAGTTGAGCCTAAATGCTTCCATAACTTCACTCTTCGTCATTGTGAGAAGCCTGTCCAAACTATAACAGAAGGGTGTTCCCGTGCACTCCCTTTCTCTCCTGTTGGCTGGCCTTACAGAGAGGAAGCATTTCCCATGATGGTTTTGAATATTCAGAGCCACCAAGGGGGACACAGCTGGGCACAGAGCATCCCTTTCACCCCAGGAGCCTCTCTTCTTCCGTGGCTCTTTATTATACCCCTTCTGCTTCCTTTACCCTCAGGAAGCCAGATGTTTTTAAAGAAGAAGGGACACAGAGCTTCCAGAACACTGCGGAGACAGGCCTACCAGATTGGTGAGCACCGTTTTTAAAACACTTGGGACGTTGAGGCACATGCATGCTCACAGGCAGGCTCGACTAGGTGTCTGTCAGTGCAGAGCTTGGAGCACGGATTCTACCAGTGGTTGCCATGCAGAAGCAAATGGTGTTTTATTCTGTCCATTAAATAACACAGCCTTGTCAGTTAAGTTCTTATGCACCAGTGCACTGTAGACATATATGGCTCCACAACGTTGATAAAATTAAAATTCTGTTAATACCAAGAATGTTTACATTACTCGTCAGTGGCAGCAAACATCTTTATCCATCAGGGCTTTTCCCTTTTAAAAACAGAGCACATTAGGAAGAAACTTGCTTGAAGGTAGTAGCGGAGTACAACTCTGGGGAAGTCACTGTTATGACTCTTCAGTCATAGCTGCATACTTGTTTTTCCATTATCATGCTGATCATCTCTAAAGCAGGCTAACTGGAATATTCATGAAATCTCTAAACTATCCACTATGCTTTTTTTCCAAAATACGTGTACAATTATATACTAGGTCTTATTGAGGGGTATGGCTTAATAATATAGATTAATTTACAGAACTTCCTATCACAGATGGGCCAAAAGGACAGGAGTCATAACAGAGGGAGAATAAACCACCTGCCATTTTCTCCATTAACAAACAGAAAAAATAGTTTCTATAGTTTGATTCTTGTAGGAATTAAAAATAGGCAGAAAAGTAATAAAAACCTATCGAAGGCTAGTGCCTGAAAGCTTCAGTCATGTGAGGATCCTCACTGAGGTTAATGGGCCTATTTCTGTAACAAAAGGTTGGGGGATTGAGTTATAGCGTTCGCTTTCATACTGAAAAACCAAGTTTCTGTACTCATTACTGAATCAATCTGCCATATCCTTAGCCTTCCAAAGACGTGTCCTTGTTGAGTAATTGGTTGTTCATGCTGAAGCCAGGTTGTCATAAATCTAGGTTTTCCTCATTAAATTGACTAAAGAGATCAACCCACTAGAATCTTACACTATACTCTACACATCCCAAAAAACTTAACTGCAATTAGCTTACAAGAACTTGCAGTCTTTAAAACATTTTAGATTAATGTGAAGAACATGATATAGACTGTCTGCTTTATCAGAAATTGCTTAGAAGATGGAATCTACCAGCAGGTGATCAACTTGGAATACCTTGTACAAGTCGGTTCACATATCATTGCTAACAGCCTAAATCTAAAGAACACATTAAATGAGCCTCTGGGCTTTTCTAAGCAGGGCTGGGGCAAGCATCAACAAAAACAGCCCTTAGAATAAAGCCTTGCTCCCCGAAGCATGAGCAATAAGAAAATGCTTCTGCTGCCAGAGCCGGAGAAAATGCAATGGGCATTTTCTTACACTAAAAACATCTTTGTGCTTGGAGGAATATAGCCCAGTATTGTAGAGACAAATGAAGTTCTAGTTCCATCCATTGACTAGCAGCTGTCAAAAAATTGGTTTGGTGGTCTCAAACAGGATAAGTTTCTGTAACTTCTCTTCACTTATTCTAATAAACTGTAGTTTACTCTTCTTGGAGAATTTGTATTATATTTTAGTAAACAAAAATCGATGTCATATTTCATTTGACATTTTCTAAAAAATAACTATTTGTTTTAAGACATAGCTGATGACAGGGAATTTTAAAAGGCCTTTTTATATTGTCCTTGACCTGTGGCTTCCAAGTAATTTTTCTTCGGGAGACAGACATTTTTCCAAGTGACTAAGTTATGATTCTGTAAAAGGTGGAGCTTTACAGAGAAAACCTTCATTTTGAGGCATTGCCTTTAGGGACTGCATTTCTATCTGTCATAGAGACATCCATGCTGTAGTTCAATAGCAGTTACACCAGTTTACAGGGGGGATGAATTTACTTAAATTTCACTTAAAATTTATTTAAAATTTACTCTTACTTAAAATTGAAGCTAAAGCAAAATGAAAAGGTAATAAATTCCATGATAACAATACCATGTCACCATGTGTCAGATTTTGTCATACTATATGCTTTATGTAAGCAATTCACACTAATTACGTCAATCATAATATTTTACTTTTGGTTATGTCAGTATAAGGCAATTCTCATATTTCATGAATGCTCTGACAGAAATAACTGCAGAATGATGTTTACCCTTCAGACTCACCAGTGCACTGTCATCTTTACTGACGAGCGATGTCTTTGGCATTGATTATTGTATTGTGTGGTGCAATCTTCAGTCATATTATTTCAACCCAGCTACAACTGTTGAATATTTTCCTCTCCAAAAGTGACAACTTTTCAGGCTAACTGGAATATTCATGAAATCTCTATAAACTATCCACTATGCTTTTTTTCCAAAATACGTGTACAATTATATACTAGGTCTTATTGAGGGGTATGGCTTAATAATATAGATTAATTTACAGAACTTACCTCCTATCACAGATGGGCCATATAGATTCACTTCCTTCATAAGAAGGAAGATAAAATAGAAGATATTATCTTTACCAGTGAAACTCCATCCAACTTTCTGGAAAAACTAATGGATTTCTGCTAAGTATTGGGATAAGGTTCATTGTCCTCAGCCAGTAAAATAGCCAAGGATAATTTATTAATTAATGGAAACCAGCTGTTCTCAGGCTTCTTCTTATATTCAGTGGACACGCACTAGCCTGGATTTAGGGTGGGTAAAGTGCTCACGGGTTAGTACAGTGGCACAGCACCTGAAGACAACTGTTATCAAAGCTTTGGTCCAGTGCTTTCAGCATTGATGAAAAAAAATCAGAAGCAAATGCTTGCAGGTGAATGTACACAAGCAGCAGACAAGAATGCGATATGGGACCCAACCATCAGCAATGTAATGCCTTCACGTAGGAATGTGGTCTGTAGTACATAAGCACCTGGCTTCTAAACCTGGGACCTTTTCCTGTTGCACTCCCATGGCGCTCTCTTTTTCTGACCTCTCTGGTCTTTTGTCATTCTGGCATATGTATAAGTGGGAGTCCTGAAACAGTTCATGAAAACAGTGGAGTAAAATACGTTAAATTCCAGATACAGAGAAAAAGAAAAGGCATTAGGCAGATCTCATGGTAACGTCGGCAAAAGAGTTGAAGATCTCTAATCAGAGTCTCTTTGAGTTCATAAATGTAACATGAAAAAGAAGACTCTGCAAAATAGTGTTCTTATTTGCAGCAGCATCAATTAAAGGAGCAGCAAAAAGTAACAAAGATTCTTTTATGTTGCTATCAGATAGACAAAACTTACATAGTCATGTTGAACAAGCCAAAAGCTACTGTAATTATTCCAGCTTTCCTCACAAGCTGGCCTATATTCTTAGGGAAAACATATTGCATCTGTTCAAAGTGATCCAGGGAAATACCAGAGAAGGTAGAGGGAAGAAACATTATGAGAACATGATGAAAAACACTGGAGAATTTTAAAACAAATACAGTTTCAGAAGAGTGCCCATATGGTCCTACATACATCATCAAAATCGGATCTTCTTCTGCTTTAGAAAACCATACTAGTCAAAACACAGAGTGCCTATTACATTAAAATATTCATTCATTGAATTACATTCATTGAAATACATTGAAATACATTCATTGAATTACATTCAATATTACATTCTACAGCAGTTGGGTTTTAGTTGGCTAAACCTAATATGGCATCTATTCACTATTCTCCATCCTGCAAATGACTGATATGCAAAATATTCCTCTTGGCCATGAGGTGAGAAGTGGGTGACAGACTTTGTCTTTATGCCTAGCTGCATTCATCTATTCATTTTGAAATCTGTCACCTCAACTGAATGAGCACAAGAAGAAACATGAGAGTTAATCATAAAGGATCAAATTCATATCTCATCTTTCCTCAAAGAGAAATGTCATTGAGCTTGATGAGATCTCTGTCTGAGTACAATAAGTACAGTCTCTTGGTTTTTTGATGAAAGTTTTACTTTGGTAAATTCTTTGTTGTTTTGGAGGTGTTTCTTCTTTTCTGATGTAGAACTAGAAGCTTGATTAGGATATTTGCATACAATGGGAATTTCTAGCAGGTCTTTGTACCTTAGTTAAATCTTTTCTTCTTCTGGGAGATCTGTTTAGCAGAAAAGAGACCTCATAAGATGCAAAACTAGCACAAACTACTTCCCAGTTTGTGTGGGCATGGCCAGAATGTGCGAAACTCAGGGTACTGACAGACGGCACAGAGCCTTTTGAAGTTTACAGTCAGCTGCTGTAGTTTAGAGGAGCAGCAGGTCTACTTTGGTCTTTAGTGTTGTTGGTGTAGGATCACTGCTAGCCCTTCAGTTTTCACTATGTGTCCAGGAATCTGTAGCTCCTCTGAATCTGTGAGGAATCATGTCTGAAGGGGTAATTATTTCAGCATGTAACTGAAATACTTGAGATCCTTTCAAATAAAATAAAACAGTAGGCAAGAAAGGTTACCCAGCTCTGGTTTTGTTCTCACAACAGACACTTCTGCATGCATCTGGTGCATATGGTGCATGCATATCTTTCTGTATCTGTGTCCAATATATCTGTAAAGCACGCAGGTTTAAGGTGCTAATTGTGATGGTTTGTATGCACAAATTTTGCAAGTACAGGTTTCCAGAAGACCTGGGTTTATAAAAGCCTGGGCTGATGCATAGAAGAGTACAACGATCAGAAGTGTTTCCGTTAGTCACCCAACAGTAATAGCTGTATATGGCAATGAACAACAAGCACTAGAAATGACTGTCAGGTAATGAGGTTAATTTGAATGAATGAGACTACTGTGGCAAAGAACTTGGTGGAAATGGTCCTAGAAATTAGTAAGAACTATGGATTTTGTACTGTGGCAATGGCTTGATAAGTCAGTCCTAACTAAATATTCCACTTCGATTTTACAGGGATCTCTCATTTTACTGCAGAGTGGTAGGTGATGCAGATCACCATTTGTTGTTATTTGTTTTCTAAATTAAATTATAAAACTGAGCAGTTTAATTGCATGTGTCAAACTGCTGATGTTAAGGGTTGTATCACAGAAAAGGCTGACAGATTTATAATTAATGACAGTGAAGCACAACAATAGGATCAACAGAAGTGAATTAACAGACGTTGATTTCTATTTGAAAGAGAAAATTACACTGTAATTTAGGATACTTCAAAATGGCACTTAAAACAGAGAATTCTTTGGTCTTGTCTGTACTGTAGCTATTTCTTTTGAGAGAGATAATGGAAAAAATCTTCTACATGGCTGATGTTTATTTTAATGAGGCTTGCATCATTTTCTTGTTCAAGCTCTTAAGCTCCCGTGTATCTTTTCAGTTCAAAGACAGCTCAGTAATCAAGTGCTGCATAACAGTTTTCCACAAACTAGCTTCAATAATCAGAATTTTTCATGAATCCAGAAGGTGTTTCTATTCTGGTATACTGCCATCCTGCAAGCCCTCTCTTCAAATTAATGAAATCAAGTGGCATGTCAACTGCAATGTCACGCATCTGCTTACTGGATTCTATGCATGCTGCTGCCACTATACAAGAGATACCCTCCAACTAATTCCCAGATTGTACTGCTCATTCTGTTCCATAAAACTGAATAAAGAGGGTGAGGAAATTGAGGTAGTAAAGTAGATACTCTGTTTATCAGACTGGCAAAATTAGCAGAGAATATAAAGATGCACTTAAAAGTACATGGACTCTTTAGCAAAGCATGATGTCTGCAGCTTCAAAAATGTGTGTACAATACACATAATATTTGTGCAGATACGATCTGCTGTAGATGGGGATTTCTACTGCTGAGAGAAAGTTTGGATTTGTGCTTACTTACCTATATGAATAGTTTCATAAACTGTATGTAATCCTTATAGAACAAATTTTCTTAGTTGTATTTACAGGAGATGCTGGGATGTGATCTGAAACATACAGAGAGTATAATTTTTTTAATCAATTGCAGCATGTTAGAAAAGCACACTGCCTTCTTGTGCGCAATGTCACTCTGACTTTGAAAATCACCAAATGAAACAGAATAGTTTTACCATCTGGAAACGAGACTTCCCATCAAAATCTACTTTACATTGATTAAGGTATTCACCATTATATTTGAGCGCCTGTTACAGTTCTGTCCATGAAGGAAAAAGATCCCAGAATAGCACTTTCACCAGACATTTTGAAGGATTTATCATAGTAAATTAGACCATTAGTCTAGCTAACCCAGTATCCTGCCCCTAGCAATGGCCAGGGCTTCAGAATGTAGCTTCTGATTTGTACCTGCTCAGGCAGTGAGTGTTATTTCTCAGCTTCATGGTGATTTGTCACAGGCCTTTTAGAACAATCTTGTCCTTTTATGCTCAGATGCCAAAGTTATTTTGTCTATTCTTTCAGAAGTTAATAGTCTTCAATTATTTATTCCCTTTCCATGTCAATCCAAAGGAGAAGCTGCTCATTGTTATACAACAAATGAAACAAGAAGTAGTATCTTGTTATCTGATTATATCGAGTATGTGTTAATATGCAATTTGAATGATGACTCTCTGCATTAAATCCACTAAAGGCAAGGAAAATGTTTGCTACGGTGTTGATTGAAGATTACAGCAGGTGACTTCTGTAAGGAGTGTTTTGTGTTAATTGCAGAATCATGGAACTACCAGCCTCAAGTAGATGGAAAGTTAGACGGACCTGAGTGACAAAAAGAAGTGTGCCAAATGTGGCAAAAAGAGAGAAGCCTTCTGCAAAGGCAAGGGAGGAAATTCTGTAAATGTCTTCTTTCTTCAGAATAAAAACCAAACTAGCATAATCAGCATTCAGGTTATTACAATAAAATTTCTATTACATCTTTCATTTTGGAAGAATTCAATGCATTTTGCAACTATCTATATATTCGGTATGTAAGTAGGAGCACTTCCATTCTATTTACCTTTAACAACAGTTAAATATAGACTCGTTTGCTTTTTACTGTTCCTTCCATTATTCTCAAACCACAACCAAAAGCAAGCACACTTCATAATCCAGAATTAGGATGTCCCCAGACAGGTGGTCTTGCTACCTATGAATAACTTTTAAAAATTAAGCAAGATAAAATGAAACAGCCTGGAGCAAGCTCCAGATAAGGTCCACAGCTGCATCACAACCTAATGAGAAAAATACATTGAAAGCAGTCTTGGGTTAGTAACAGTGGCATGAGTCTGCCTGTCATCGAGCTTCAGGAAGGCCTATATCGACCTGTGTAATGAATATGTATTCCTTGCTGCATTCCAATCTGCACCCTCATTGGCAAGGATTAAGGAATATTTAGATCTTGAGAGACTTTTCCTGTTACAAACTCTATAATAATCTTAAGCGATATCTTATTGCATACAGATTATTAGTTAGACAATCAATATGAAACAGTTGGTTCTGAAGAAGGCACTGGCAGTAGCCAAGAACAAACTTACTTCTTTCCTCTTGCCTTCAACAACTAGTGAAGACTTGTGCTGGATAAAATGATCCTGAGATTTCAGAAGGAGCAGCTGAGAAAATGTCTCTGTTTCCTAAAGAACAAAGGAGGAGATGGTTTTGCTTGAGTCTGTATGTTTTACATTTTCTCCCAAAGAAAACGGCGTTTAGCCATTCATTATAGGCCATTTAGCGTATCCAAGATACCCAGTACCCCAAAGAAAAGTCATGGAGGCATGCAACAATATCTGCAGCCACTGTTTCCTTTAAAAAAATGGTAGTGTATAATTCTATCTGATTGATCACAGCCTACACTATGGCACCAGCAATGTGCCCTTCTTTCTGCTGTAGTTTGTTGCCTACCTCTTACAAAGCAATATGATCCTAAAGAGTGGATGTAACCCAGCACAAGTGGAAAAGTTTTGCAGGAAAACAACACTGTGATGCCAAAGAAGATGCTGCATCAGTCACTGGACACGGTGGAGAAAGGGTCTTGAGTCTTTCTGCCTGTAAGGCATAACCGGGGTAGAGGAGACTTGAGGGCTCTCTGATGAGGAGGTGAGGAGTGTGCAGAGTTGCATGCACTTGAGATATCTGCTCAGTGAGGGAGCGCAGTCCTTCTTGTGTCACATAAATTGTAGTGCACACAGCAGCACATAATGCTAACTGCTGCTTGTATTTCACTAAACCATGGGCGAAGACAGGATGCTCAGAGAAAAGGATTTTTGTTTCTGAGACCTTTTGAAACACAGTTTCTGTTAGTCTCTGAAAGGTCAACCAGGACTTGCACAGTATTTCTGATTTTCCTGCTTCCAGTTCGAACGCCAAAATAACTGCAGTGATTTTATCTTTCAGTGAAATATAGCCAAAGTTCCCGAGGATAGCCCACATGCCATTTGCAGCCTGCAAAGCCTTGATAACCCATAATGGCATCTTGTAATTGTAGTGTGGCATTTAACTGAGGTGCTGTATTCCAGGTGAAGTCCTTTATACAGTCACTAGCATTATTGCCCATTCGTTCAATTGCATTCTAAGGAGGAACAGCCTCCCATTAAAAACTTTCAGTATCATTAAAGTAAAAACATACTGTTGAAGGAACATTACATACAGTCGTAGCAATCAGTCAGCTTCTGGTCAGTTCACAAATGTTAAATGCAAAGTCTGCATTTAATATATTGGAAATTCTTTTGGATTCCTTTGGTCTTGTGTAAGTTGTATTACTGAGTTTCTCCACTGCATGCCTTGAAGCTCTGTGTTAGCATCAGTACTGCTGTTAGATAGCTAATGCCCCCTTCAAAGTTTCCAGTTTACAAAAAGAAAAAGAGTTAAGACACCAAAACTGAAATATACTCAGCTTCTAGCCTTCACCTTCGCAGTTATACTCTTTGTATGGAGGAACATCACAGCTCCCCTTACACTGTTTCTTGTGAAGGTAAATAGACACTTGAACAGGATGGATTGGTTTTTTTCAAGATGAAGTGGATGTACAGCTGGCTTTGCTGCAGAGCCCTCTAATGGAGAAGATAAACAAAGGATTTACTCCCACTTTTCACTGATGGAAGTTTGAAGTGGAGCCTTATCCCCATTTTTGCACACTTCAAATAAGCTAGACAGGTAGTACTGCAGCATTCTTGGTGGCCAGTAATTTTCGTGTGTCAGGTCCCTTTATATAGCCCTGTCAGTTCATCTAAATCATAATTTGTATTGCTACCTACTGTGCAAATTACATACTTTTAGACACTTGTATTAGTGTTCTTCAGTCCCAACCTAAAGTATCCCACTGTTCCTGTTGCAAAGCTCTCAGACAGAAAGGTGCCAAACCGTGTGATGTTCACTGAATGAGATTGCAGTTCTTGACTTGAATAGGGTGGTGTGGAGTCTTAAGAAGGAAAAGATCTTATATTATCCTAGAGCTGTATCTCTTTCTTAAAATCTATGTGTGAATATACATCTGTATGTGTGCACACAGACACTTACACTACAACTCGTAATAGTTCCATGCCGCTAATCTGCTTGCCTGTTCTTTTCTGTAGCCCAGATGATTTACTGAATGCACTGAATGAGGGTATCAGCCGTGCTGATGTGATCATTACATCAGGAGGTGTATCTATGGGGGAAAAGGTATGCTAAATTTAAATATGACTTGCTACAATATGTCAGAATTTCAAGCCAGAGTCTGTCATCAGAGCTTTTACCTTTGTATTAATGTTTATTAAAAAGGGATCTTACTTTTTTTGGAACACTTAAATGTGAATTAATTAAGAAAATAGTCTTCAATGCTATCCTCATTCCCTTTGTTCTTATTACTGTACTATAGTAGACATAGTACAACAGGGAAGATTTTAATTCTTGATGTGAGTGATTTGCAAATGTGTTTTTATTTAAGGAATTATTTTTGTAGTTATGATGAGGAAGGTGCTTGGTTAATAGCACATGAAGGCAACAGACTTCTTTTTATTCTTAGAGCAGGTAAAATGTAGATAGAATAAAGCTACTTTGAAAGTACTTCGAAAAGCAACCTGAGTATATCAATAGCTCGCTCTTACTCAGCAGATCTGTTTCCTGAACATGCCAAAGCTGTATCTGTTACAAAAATAGTTTTATCACATTTTGCGCCTGATAGTCCTACAGAGGCAATACATACGAGACACAGTGAGCTGATATATTTGCCTTTTGAATCATTAACAGAATTGTTGATTGAGTTCCTGTTGGTAATCCCTGTGCCAAAACCATCAAAGAAAATAGGGATACACAGATGCTGGTGGGGCGTAGATGAACCTGCAGGACATTTATTAATCATGACTTATGCGAAGGAAAACTCAGATTACTTTTTGATCCCAGGCTGAATCTGTGAGTTTGGCAGGTAAAAGAAACATCTCTCCTTTTATAACTAACAGATACTAAAGACAGTCATTAGGAGATGGCAAACATGAGTGCTGTTTTTGTCACTTTTCTGAGTAGAAATCATATTGTCGGATACATCATGAAAATGGATAACTAGTTAAACCAGTGCCAATTACTTTCAATCCTATTATTGTCCTCAGTATTTCTAGAAACATAATCAAGGACAAGTGCTGGTCTTTAAATTGGGAACGTGGCGACATAGTGCAGACACAGGAACACTAGGAAGTGACTGGACTGCTGAATGGTCTTACAGGCATTTATGCCTTCTGGCTAATTTCTCCCCAGTCTGAATTTGAGGCAACAGCGTAAAGTCAGTAGGCTCTATATTCCACTGATGGTTAGCCCTCTGATACTGAGCTTTCAACAGTTTTAATGAAATAATTGTGAACATCCAAAAAGTAAATAGAAGTTAAAAATGGGGTTAATGAAATCAATAATTGAGAATTCAAGCCTGGCTGAAAAAAGTTGTATTTGAACACACACACAAAAAAAAAAAAAAAAAAGAAAACGATGGGAAAACTGCAAGGGAGCTTCAGATTTACTGCTTCCAAAGTCTCTCTTCACAGATGACTGTTATGTCCTCTGTCTTTAATCTCCCTAAACACAACAGACAGGATACTACATCTCTGAGCACAGCAATTTTCAATAAAGACTAAACAAGTAATTCAATTTGTTTTAATAACTGAATCAATTGTGTTTGTGCAAAATCATTTAACTTGAACTAATGCACAAGCCACCCACAGTTTTTCCTTTCTAAGGACTGTTAAACCCGACCACTGTAAATTAGACCATGTCCCCAAGAAATTACAATAATTACAGTATCCTGGAAAACTATGATTTCTACAGTACAGTATTGATTTCAGAAGTAGTAGGAGATCTCTAACTCTACTGCTAGATAGCTTCCATGACAAAAGTTAAATAACTTGATGATTTTAAGTCTTAACTTTGAACCATAAAGGCTTTTTTCCATCTTTGACATAGGGCATGTTTTAGTAGTAGGTATTTGTGGGGTCCTCTAAGATTCTGATGCTGCAGCTGACTTTAAAGTAAATATATTACTATGTCCTCGTGGAGTCAGGTTTGGCACCTAAAATGAGTCTGTTCTTCACCTCTTCTTTTTGAAAATACTTTCTTTCAAATACTGGCAATTCCCCATTGGACTGTAGCCCTTTCGGGATATGAAAAGTCTTTCATCTTCACTTGATATTAATTAATTGCTTTGAATGCTTAGATGATGTAAGCCACTTTGATGTTACTTAATCGATTTTCTTTTTTGAATTTAAACAGGACTATCTTAAACAGGTGCTGGATATTGATCTTCACGCACAGATTCACTTTGGCAGAGTTTTTATGAAACCGGGGTAAGAAATATTTCTACTTAGGCAGCATAGATGGAGGCTTTATTGGGCCAAATATCCTATATAAGAGCTTCAGTAGATTTCAGTTTTCCAAATATACTATAAACCATATGGTAGATATATATGAGAAAAGAGGCAAAATCGGTCCTATTCAGATTAGTCATCATCTTTATGGGTGAAATTAACTGGAGCAGAGAGATTACTTTTTATCGGTAAGAGATATTTCTCTGATAACTGTTGCAAATCAGGTTTGGGGATTGGAGGGAAACCAGCATGGTATAAACATGGCCACAGTCTTCACTGTGATCACAGAGCTCAGATACTGACATTTTTTCGAAATAACCGGGAAATATAAGGACATTTAACTGCGGGTTTGCTTAACGAGCATGTCATTTTTCACTTCAGTATTTGCATAAGTCATATTCCTACAAACAAGCAATTTCTTGAGAGAGGTAGAATGACAGCTAATTTACAAAGTTTTATCTAATTGGCATATTGAGCATAGTAATTTTAAAGTAAACACAATCCTTTATTTGTTTAGTTTGCTTCAGAACACTGTTTCAGCATTGCTTTCCTTTTCTGTAGCACTGCTAATTAATGAGTCTGGAAGTGTGCTTTGCAGAGAAAATGAAAACTACATGTACTGAAAATAGAGAGTTCCCTTTCACAGTACAGCAACGGAAAGATGTCTGCCGCTCTGCCTCACTAATCACAGAGTGCAGTTTGTTTGCAAGCTCGGTTGGCACGGTCCAGTAACACAAGGCCAAGTACAGCTTTGAGGAATGATTCCCTCTAGCCCGTAACTGTTGAGAGGAGCAGAACAGAAAGTGGGTGTTTGCTGTGAAAACAGACAAATACTTTTACTGTCTCTGCATACAATCCAGTAAAGAACTGCACATGGGTTTGGTGCTTGTGCTGCTACTACCACCACCTCCCTTCCATAAAAGGAACAAGTGAGCTGAAAGCATGTTTCTTCCCATGCTGGATGTAGCCCAGGCGTGGAAATTGCTCACTGCTTCTGTCATACTGCTACAACTGATGTCGGGAAGTCCCAAAAGTAGGATCTGCACTCCAGCCTCTGCTGCTGACAAGAATGGATAACCTGATTTAGAGAATTCAGAATATTAAGTTCTGGTTCTGGCTTGTCTGAAAGTGAACATAATTCTTTCTTCTGGTGATCCCTCTGTAGACCTGTAGCAATAAACTTTTAATAACCAGAAAAGTTTTAATAGCCAGAAAAGCTTTATGAAATCTTATTTTCCCCAAACATCCATTTTCATTTTATGCCATAAGAAAGATATTTCTTACTGCTACTAAAGCATTTGGTCGTCTACTCTTACTGAGAATGTAAGCACTCTTCATTTTCATTGTCTGTAGTGCAATAGCAAATACTGTGTCTTAGTTTTTATTAATTCTGTCTTAAAAGGCCTTAGATATGAATTGTGATTACTATATCAGGAAAAATTCTCTTGAGTAAGTTCCAAGAGCAAAGCCAGAATTTGCTTTGTATGCCTGTATTTTGATGAGCTACTTGACTGCAGAGTGATGCCTGGGATTTACCATTCTTCTACTTGATCTGAAAGTTGCTGAGCTAATGTAAGGTTGTATCTTGTCTAGCAGCACTGCCAGAAGAAAGTACTCACAGAGTTTACCAATGATGGTGTTGAAATCTCAGATGAGAATTCAAAGTTTCCAGTAAATATGAATTAGCAATCAGATTTTTTGTACCTCAGTTTGTGCACTGGTGATAAGATTTGGAGGTCTGGCACATAGTTCCCATTATGTTAGAGACCTTTTAAAACAGAACTTTCAAACACCAATTTCCCCTGGTAAAACAGGATATTGATTAGTCCTAGCAGATACAAAACTAGGTAGTAATGATCAAAGTGTGGCAAACCTCCAAAGTGACTGCTGGTTAGCAACTATCATCTGCTGACCAGGTGTTAGCTCAAGATGAAACCAAGGAACTCAGCCTAATTATTCTCCTATAAAGTATCATTTCTAATGTTTAAAAGGATTATATTAACATAGGTACATAGAAAACTTTTTTTAATGGATGAGTCCCTTTTCTTTGCTGGCCACATTCCTGAGCCATCACATTACTATTTGTATAACTGTAATAGCCCTGATAACAAGTCACTGAAGGTCACTCAGGAGCAGCTCTGAAAGGCAGAGAGCGCTCTTTACTGATAGACCTAGGTCTTACCTGACTGCAGCTCTGCCCGTGTATCTGAATTTGTTCATCTGCAGACTAAGTAGCATTTGCAGCTCTGAAATACTGCTCCGTTGTCACTACTGCTGTAGACAATGGAGTAAGGGAAATTAGAATCACTAATGTTACCAAAAATTTGGAGAGCCTTATATGAAAAACAAATACAGCTCTGTAACTGCATAATTTCAGTATTACTTCTTTGTTAATTGGCTTCTAGCATGAAGACAGGATTTAGATTTTTGATTCCTAGTTCATCTGCTCTTAGATGTTTCCTCACCAGAAGCAAAATCATCTACTTAAAACTTCATAGCTGAATACCAAGAAAAACTAATTGCTCTGTCATCACAAAGAGAGGATTATACCCCCAGTATGGAATAAGCAGCAGGTGCTAATGAACTGCTGAGAGAGAGAGATCCCATTTTGTTTTGTTTTACAAATGTTTTAAATAATAACATAATAACATTCAGTCAAAGTCTAGTGCAGATATTAAATAGCTTTCCTTTTCCATAGCCTGCCAACAACTTTTGCAACTCTGGATATTGATGGCGTAAGAAAAATAATCTTTGCACTCCCAGGTAAGATGTTTTGTGAGTTACTTTTGTTGCTGTGCATAGATGACAGACATGAAACAGAATAGTGACGTTTCACAGCACCTATATCTGGTGTTGGCATCCCTAAAGAAGGTACCTGTAAGGTTTTCCCAGAAATTTCCAGAAGAGACAGACTTACAGGGGTATACTAAGGGGTTCTTTCTTGTTCCTGTCCTCAGTGTACAGGCCAGTGTACAGGCCTTATGATTTCTTCCATACAACAATTTTCGTGGGTTTTGTAAGTGGTACTATACAGGGCTGGTTTTTTCCTACAGCTCCCTCCACCTGCACAGTAAATATTCTGTGCATGTAAGTCAGTGCATCCACTCTGAAGTATTGAAAATGGAAGCAAAAACAAGGGAGTGCCAAGGAACATGTCACAGGATTTTTTTTTTATCATGATCGTACCGTGGAACCAAAAGAGGGCAGCATGGCTTCACCTGCTGCCTCTGCGTCGCCTTGGGAAATCGCTGTGTTTCAGAATAAACATTTCCTTAGGGATCTGGCTACAAATCTCTATCCTCCTAAATCAGGAGGAATTTATTTTATTCTTACTGCTCTAGCTTTGCATGGATTTCTGACTACACAAGGAATCCTGTTCTTGGTAAGCTGGTGGTTTTCAGATGTCTCTCTAGTGCTTTTTCTCTCTCTTGTTTTAGTTGCTGCAGTACATTTTATTCCGGGGGAGAGATCAATGGAGCATCTGTCTGATCGTAGTATTTATTTTAGAACTGTCATCTAGGGAAGTCCAGATGTGTAAGACAAGTGGTGTTTGACAGACGTTGGTCATACACCTCTCTTGTGAGTCAACAGAAAACATATAAATCAGTAGAATTCTCCTCAGAATTTGTACTAAAGCATTTTGCCACTCTGTTAGGGAATTGAAAGTTATTTTTCCATAGGTCTTGGAAACCTTAATCATGAATCAAGAGCCCTATCAGCTAGGACCTATACCTAGCACAATAAATACCTAGCCCTGCCACAGCCCCAGACAAATCTAGGCGTAAGACAAAAGGCAACGGAGGAACAGAGGCAGATGGTGGGGCCTGAGGAACATGGGGCAGTTCTGGTCAGAGCAGGATTTCAGCACACCATCAGCCAGAGAGTGTAGCTTTCAACTCGCCACATGCCACTCCAGTCTTGAATGAAACGTTTCCTGTACATAGCATGAAAAGCTCTTTAGAGCAATTGCTTTAGAGTGCAATTGCTATAAAAACATGAGATCACTTTCAGCATTTCATAGAGTAAATCGAGAGGGAGTCACCACCAACTGTTCTTTGTCCTACAGGCAACCCTGTGTCAGCTGTTGTCACCTGCAATCTCTTTGTTGTTCCTGCACTGAGGAAAATGCAGGGTATCCTGGATCCTCGGCCCACCATCATCAAAGCCAGGGTAAGAAGCTCGTCCTCTGTTTAAAAATTCTCTCAAGATGTTGAAGCACAGCTCTTTGGGCTCTGAAAGGCTGTCTTGTTTCGGGGATCTGAGCCCTAGACTAATTCCAGCAAGTTGAAGGAAGTTCACACAAAACAGAGGTATATTCTCAATCTCTGTTAACGGTAATATTCAGTCCCATAATTTCTAAGAGTTAGATGGCCATCTAATGGAGCAAGATACACAGATGCAGAGGCAGCCATTTGCCAATCAGGCAGGAAGGACGCTTTTCTATTTAAAAAAAACATTTGTTTTAACCTTGGTAAAAATGCAGAGTAATCTGGGAATACCTAAAGAGTAGGATAGTTCTGTATTAGCAATAGAAAATACAAACTTTAAAGCCTTTCTGTTCTTGAGTTATTTATATAAGTAACCCACATGACCCTCACCCTAAGCAATATAAATCCCTTAAACTATTCATTTCATTCTTAAAAGAAATTATGGATATTGTAACTCTGTTTAACATAGATTCAAGGCATGTTATTATAATGTATTATTCTTCTATTTTTGATTCAAGTAAAGTACCAAGGAACACATTACCTTTTATAGTTTTCCTAGTGTTCTTGGCTGTGCACTTTTCCCTTACTGCTTATCCCATGTCTCTCTCTCGCACTTCCTCAGGCATTCAGATTTTTCTTTATCTCACAGCTAAAATACTCTAAAACAGAGAGCAATTTGTAGTAACCCCCACTTTTGCATGAATTTTCCAATGTGTTCCATTAAATTCCATTGTGAGCCATCCCTTGTATGTCTTTTAATTTCAAAGATTGGCCATTTCCCTTTTGTCAGAGCTAGCAGGATTTTGAATGCGAATAAAATTTTTATCTTTATGCAGTGTAATCCAGAGACCAGAAACGATAAAGCTTTTTTCCAGAGAAATACTGTCTTTAAACTCCCAGTAAAGGAACAGTTTTGGAATATTCCACATAATGCATGTAGACTCCTTCATACACTTTGATACTATAATATCGCAGTTGTATTTCCCTTAAATACTGCAGTCTCTACCTTCTACAGCTTTTGATCTTGCACTAGACACCATCTGACCTCAAAATGCAAGTTTTTAAAAAGACTGTTTTTAAGGAAAAACAATTGAGCAGATGATTCCATTATCTTAGTGCAATCTGAATGCGTGACATTTTCATCCTTTCTTTGCTTCTTCTACAGTTATCATGTGATGTAAAATTGGACCCCCGCCCAGAATATCATCGGTGCATACTGACTTGGCATCACCAAGAACCACTACCTTGGGCGCAGAGTACAGGTTAGTGCCCAGTCACACAGACTGACAGACACGCTCACACAGGTCCTTGCTTTCCTACGTCTATGTCTAAAAACAACAAAGCATGTGCACATGTTTTTTCATATAACGTTCCTTATGCAGACTGATTTGCTGACATACTTGTGCACATGCATACATGTATGTTAGTATAAAACTCAGTCATGATATGACTTACCAACTTAACCATTAAAACTTCCTTTATCTGAATAACCTGCTTTTATAGACACACACACACACAATACACCTTTATGCTTGCATATGAGCACACATTCCTTTTTATAAACATCCACCCATGCTTACTTGCACTCACAGGCACATTTGCTTACTTTTGCTCTTACGAATGTACTAAACAAACACAAGTTGGGCCATAGGTAGGAACAATACAGATAAAAGAAGCATGATTCTAGCTGAACTGGAAAAGTAGAAGAGGTAGCAGAGGCTGTATATGTTCTCTTAAAGCAGACTAAGACTTATTTATGAGTCATGTTTGCCACCTAGGGATACTTCTGGATACTCAGCTGCAGTTGAGGTAAATACTATATTTGAATACATTTTTAGCTCTATACTGCTAGAAGACCGACTCTGCCAGTTTCTCAAGAGATTCAGGTCCTTAAACAACTAATTGTGTTTTTGCTACATCCAAATTGTTCAATACAAAGCACTATATACAGGTCTCCACAGGAAAGACATTAGCTCAAATGCATCTTACTGTTTACTCAGAGAAACTTCTTACCATCGACTCCCAAGATCACACAGCCTCTGACATACTTCCAGGTATAATTCAAGGTATTACTTCCATCTATAATGCTGTCTTTGGTTTAACTCTGTCTTGTTGTGCACCACTTCTTTCCTTACGCAAGCACACTGTCTGGAATGATTTCTCTGTCAATCTGGAAGTTTGAAAACCGAGAAACTAAAGGGCATGACTTTTTATTGCATTTTCATTTTTTGTCAGTACTACCAATATGATACTGTTTATCTTCAGGACATGTTGTGAAGCTCAGTGTCCCAAGGAAACCCATTCTTTTGAGGTGGTATATGTTATGGATTTACGCAGCCGGCCACTGTAACAGGGCCCAACGCCAGGATCCCGCTGAAAAATGAAAAGTCCGAGTGAAGGTTTCCAATTACTCTTTTATCAGTTCTGAGGTTACAGCTCGAGCTGGGTGCCTCTGGAGAGGGATCCCTACCCCAGGTCGCGCCCTCCAATTATACCCGTACCACCCAGCGGTCCCCAAGTCCAATCACTTAATTCTGGTCGGTGGTCTCTTGACTTCTTACTGGTTTTCTTAGTCGCTGGGCTGGCCGCCTTCTGAAGTTACTTCATTCTCTTGGAATTGTTTCCTTGGTCGTCATCTTCTTCATTCTGCTCGCATCTGCTGGATTCAGCTAGTTCTGTGTTAGCAGCATTAGTTTTATCAAAAAGTTTACTCTCCGTCAGTTCTTGTGACCTAAGGCTTCAACTACTTTAGCTACTAGTGCTAAGCTACTAATGCTAAACAAGACTATTCAGAGAGAAGAATACAGTTAATCAAACTTACTCTATAACAGTATACTAAAAACATTCCAGACTGTGCTGGTTTTAGTCTTTATACAATCGCAATTAGGTATACAAATTGAAAAATAAGTAATTTTGATAGAATTAGAAATTCCAACAGAAAAGCAATTTACTATGACAAGATATGAGGTACAGATAATGTGGAAGGCTGGATAGGAAAGCGATCAGCAAAGGGAATGAGAGTTTTGAGAGCCAGAGCGATGAGAGGCTGACTGATTCTCTACAGAGTTCTCTGTTTCCATCCACCTTAGAACAGCGAGATCCCAGCTCTACGAATAAGTTAGCAACATGAACCTCTTCGTAAGAACAGCTCTTGTTTCCCGCGTGGTGTGTTGCAGCATTTGAAACTAACTGAAAACTTAACTGAAATTTTTCTCTCGCTCTCCTGTAGGGAATCAGATGAGCAGTCGTCTGATGAGTATGCGCAGTGCCAATGGACTGTTGATGCTACCTCCAAAGACAGAGCAGTATGTGGAGCTTCACAAGGGGGAGGTGGTGGATGTCATGGTCATTGGAAGGCTATGATGTCACCAGCAAGAGCGAAGCTTTGATGCATGTCCACATATCATTGACTGTATCCTGTAATATGCAACGGCACAGCTAGTTTTTCTGATTTGGATAAAGGTTGATCAGTATAGTCAACATC
Organism: Fulmarus glacialis; assembly: GCF_000690835.1. Classification (NCBI taxonomy): domain Eukaryota; kingdom Metazoa; phylum Chordata; class Aves; order Procellariiformes; family Procellariidae; genus Fulmarus; species Fulmarus glacialis. The sequence goes on along the minus strand of NW_009188304.1, from coordinate 30,079 downwards.
TTGAATTATATTTCAAATGGAATTTAAATAAATACCTTTTAAAAAAAACTTTAAAACAAATCTTAACAAAGAAATTTATTCTGATTATATCAAAGCAACTTTTTCCTTTCCTTGCAATTGCTTTGTGTGTTCAATGCTAGTTCCAATAGCAGTAGCTTTTAGTAGACAGCAGTAGGTGCCTGCAGAACTTGTGTTTTTTCTCATCTTTAAGATACAACTACTTATGCTCTTAAAACAAGGCTGTCTGCTTATTTATACTAGCGTAGACAACACTTGGATTTCCCTTATTAGTATGCTTCATAACCGCTTCACAGAGAGCTTCTGCTTGTTCTTTATCTTGTATCTCGTGTTGATGTGCACAGTGCCAAAAGCAGAGTGGCTGCACTGGGAACCCAATGAAGCCCCGAGGTTTTCTCACCTCGCTGCGCATTCAGGGATCTCTCTTGTCCCGGCAGCCACCCAGCTCAGTACTCTTGGGCAGTAACTGGATACCTTTTATTTCCACAAACAAAAAAATTGCTTCCTTAAGTGCTGACAGCCTTTTTAACCAATACATTTAAAAATGTACAGAACTAAAAATTAAAAAAAATCAAAGACTGATCTTGTACAGATATTAGTGTTACCAGCATTCGTGTGGAAATTAAACGAGCGAAGAAATAAAACTAATGTTAAACAACTCTGTACCATAACATTTTCTGTAATGATATTGAAACTTAAATGAATAAAAAAAATCCTCAATCATTATTTAAAATTTCACCTGTTTAGCCTTGTTGTTTGAACCAAAAAAATAGTGGTTTAAAAGGGTATTTGGGGTGGGGGAAGAGGACAGGAAGGAAGGGAAAATAGTATATGGAATCTAGGGCCTTCCCTCACGTACAGTATCACGAGTGAACTGAAACGAGAGAGTGAGCTCTCTCTCACTCATCTCCCAAGGGACAAAATGGAAGCAGCATTTGGGGGTTTTACAATTGGATTAGCCAAAGCTGGAGAATACTTTTTTTTTCCATCTAAATTGCATAGCAGTTGCAAACAGCCCTTTTGCTGCACTGTGTGGAATTTGATAGAGCATTCCTATATTTTTCATGAGATTCTCTTTTTGATACTGGGACTATTCAGCCCTTACCAGATTATGTATTTTGGTAATTTCACATTTCATCTGGGATTAAAACCATAGCAGTGCCCTACAACACCTTGCTCTTGGAGTTCATGGGTAAAATGCTATCCCATCAACTCCATTCATGAAGCCAGAACATTTGTCTATAGTATTTTTTGAAGACTTAGTCAGGGAGGACACAGAAACTGAGTTTAAGTCCCGACTGCCACGGTGGACTAGAGCTGTAGTTCTATGATAACCGCAGAGGGCATCCCTGAGGCTGGTTTTAAAACCAAACTCTGTTTGCTGTGCAACAGCCTGAATACTCCCTGCACAGACCATTGCAAAGGTTGAAGGCAGGTGGATGTACAGCGTCTTCAAAGGCACTCCAGGGGCTGATCTTTCAGAAAAATAGCGACACAACTTGCTGATCGTATCTCTTTGTTCTGGACTACATGTCCACGTCAAAAGAAGGGTGGCCAGCGGGCCAAGGGAGGTGATTCTGCCCCTCTGCTCTGCTCTGGTGAGACCCCACCTGGAGTACTGTGTCCAGCTCTGGAGCCCTCAGCACAGGAAAGCCAGGGACCTGTTGGATCGGGTCCAGAGGAGGGCCACGAAAATGATCAGGGGCATGGAACGCCTCTCCTGTGAGGAAAGGCTGAGAGAGTTGGGGTTGTTCAGCCTGGAGAAGAGAAGGCTCCGGGAAGACCTTCCTGCAGCCTTTCAGTACTTAAAGGGGGCTTGTAAGAAAGATGGGGACAGACTTTTTAGCAGAGCCTGTTGCAACAGGACAAGGGGGAATGGTTTTAAAGTAAAAAAGGGTAGATTTAGACTAGGTATAAGGAAGAAATTTTTTACAGTGAGGGTGGTGAAACACTGGAACAGGTTGCCCAGAGAGGTGTAGATGCCCCATGCCTGGAAACATTCAAGGCCAGGTTGGACGGGGCTCTGAGCAACCTGATCTAGTTGAAGATGTCCCTGCTCATTGCAGGGGGGTTGGACTAGATGACCTTTAAAAGTCTCTTCCAACCCAAAATATTCTATGATTCTATGATTTATGATCTCTCTGTTAGCAGCAGGATGGTACCAAATTAAATTCATGAATGCCTGTATTTACTGTACCAATATTGTAAACCACAGAAGAAGGAAGAGAGAGGAGAGTTAATTCATCTCTGAGAAATAATGTAGAACACTGCCTTTTATAATCCAAAGGATTATTATATAGTTAGGAGTTATTACAGGCAGCGCATATAATGCAAATTGGAAATTTATAAAGGACACCAGTGACAACAACCTCAGGGAAGATTGTTCATGCAATTGGAGATGCTAGACAAAGATAAAAGAGAGATGTGAGGAAACCTAGCCGGAAATATCTTGGGTCTGGTTTACATTAAAACCATTACTCAAAACAAATGTGGCAGAGAAGAGTTGGCACAATGCTGTGATAATGCATAGCTCTGTTTAGACCATATCTTGGCATCATAATACCTAACTACCACTGTAACAAATAAAGCATTTAGAGGTTAATCAAGACAATTTTTTTCCAAATAACTGATAATATAAACTGCTTTAGCCACTCTACTGTCTTTTGTAATCCCCTCTGCCCAGCGTTCAAAGTTTTATACAAGAAAATAAGCTTTGGAGTTTCTGAGAGAGATGCTTCAGCCCAGCCTTCGATAACACCGAAAGCCATAGCAGTATGTTAGAGAGGTAACTCTGGGAGCGGTATAATAAATCATTATTACAATGATGTCTCAATTATCAAGTCTAAAATTTGAAGAATTTGCGTTGGTTGCTGTAATATAAATGGATATAAATGTGATATAAATAGATAAATTCAAACTGCTTTTTTATTTTTAACATTCCTAACTCACGGTTTCAGGGAAGGTTGGAAGCTTCAGAAAAGAAATCAAGGACAAACGGATCTTCAAGTATGTGGTTACTTTGGTTCAAGGACTGAGACTTGCAAATGGAAACATTTTAAGGAATATTTTCACTATTTTTACTTCTCTAGATAAGGTTTTAGCACAATCAAAATAGTAACTTACTTAACAACAAGAAGCAATGCCAGCAATGACTGAAGATAAGGTTGGTATGCCAACATTTGTAGTTTTCTTCTTTTTACGTCATTTTCTTCAGCGCCTATATATGGGAATGATCATACGCAGTGGGCCTTCTGAGTCCCGTTCATCCAGCTGGGATAATCCAACAAATCATACAGCAGCTTTCGTATCCTGGCTAGCTGGTACCAAAACCTTGATTGTAGACCTGGATGTGAAACATCATTCAAAAATTGGCTGCATTCAATCAGATAAATAGAAGAATAAACTGGCCTCTTCCAAATACTAATTTCAAGACTTTAATTACAGAAATTACAATGTTAATTCTATCTTGATATTAAAATACGCTAAACATGAAATGTCTTTGATCTGTAGGTAGTTATTACAGATCTGTATGACTCCAGAGATTACTAATTAACATGGAATCTTTAGCCTTTTTGATTCTTGAACTGAAGGGTATCTTGATATTAAAATACGCTAAACATGAAATGTCTTTGATCTGTAGGTAGTTATTACAGATCTGTATGACTCCAGAGATTACTAATTAACATGGAATCTTTAGCCTTTGATTCTTGAGCTGAAGGGTTGCACTTAAAACATATTACAAGATGGATACTGCTCAAGGACAACATGCAACTGGAATCGCCCGGCAGGTTCTGTCTTTGTCCTCCCCAGCTTGCGGCTCTGCACCAAGTGCTAAAGGTTGCCTTCTTTGACACGTCTCAGTCCAGAAGACATGCTGCTTGCCTCACACCCAGTAAAGATGGTCTTCAGGCCACAGGCAGTCTGCACGTACCCTGCAGTGACCACAGAAGTGCCCAGTGTGGTGACTGGATCCACCTTTTCCTTCCGGTTGCCTTGGTTCCAAGTCTTGTCAGTGTTGGGATGGCGCGTGCCAGCCTCGCATGGCAGCAGTGTTCAGGGCCTGCCTCAAGTCGTGCTCAGGAAAGCTTTTCAGGCTGACACCTCTGCCAGCACTTGCAGGGCAGGAACTATGTCTGAGAGTTTAGTGGGACATCTTATTTTGGAAAGCAGAGGCCAAGCTAAGGTGGCCCAGCACTTCCTATGGCCCTCTGTTATGTTCTAATACTCAGCTTCTCAAAAATAGCACCATCTGTTTGTGAGGTTTTGTGTTGGATAAGAAAAATATGCGTTAAAACAAAAGAAACACGTCACAGCTTTGCTTTCTTACATGATAGCAGCACTGAGGTGTTTCCAGGCAGCTGTATTCACAGTTTACAAAGAGAAGACAAGCAAAGTAAGGGCCAGATGGCAAAAAGCCGTAAGTATTGGTTAATGCTGAAGACACATCTCTCAGGAAGTGAGTAAAGATTCATCAGCGATCAAGTTCAATAGTTGTTTTAAAGGCAGAGTCTCCTTCTTGGATACATTTGTTTGGTATATTTGGATACATAGCTTTGTACTTCCCCTGAGGAACTAGGTGGGAGAGTGTGAGAGCGTCAAATGAGGAGTCGGAGCCCAATGCAGGCTACGTTATCAAGCGGTAGATTGGGCTGACATGTAATGATCCTTACACTCTTCCTCTTACCTGATAGGAAACTAAGAATGAGAAGGAAGAGGGTAGATGTTGAAATGCTCAAGCACAAAATTTGCCAAAAATTTTATTTTTCCTTAGCTGGAAAATTGAAACTAGTTTTTAATATGAGAAAAAAAGCATGAAAATTGTCTGTTATTTATGCTGACACTTTCCAAACATTTCTAATAGACTTTTATCCCAAATAAATTCAGGAATATATTCCCAACCTAATATTTCTTTTGAGAGGTTATTTTGCACATTTCCCAAAATACTAGATAGGAAACACTTTGCTTAAATGCTTTCTATCTATGGTAGTCTCCTTCCTGAAGCTAGTTAAAGTCAGTTGGCGTTACTCCCATGAAAAAGCTGAATTTTAGCACTACAGGTTAGACAGGGAAGGGCGTTTATGCATGTAGTCGAAGAAAGCAGAGACATTTCTAGGAGAGGAGGACAACAAGGTGGTCAAAGTCACAACTATTGATGAAGAAGAAGGATTTGCGGTGGGGAGAACAATTGCAGCAGCCGATGATCGTTAAAGCAGCAATCATCTGTTGAATAGAGACAAGGTGTAGTTTCCCATAGCAGTGTTTGGTCAGCACGTTGCAATTAAGCGCCTTAACTTCATCATGAAGAACATGATCTCTAGTAACTGTTTTGGCAACGAAATGGTTTGGCAACCTCTTCGCCTTCCTAAAGCCAGCCAGTCTTAAAAGGCAAAACGCAGCATTTGCACCCCTTCAGCTGAACTTCTCTATTTACTCAGAGTGAAAAAGTCCACCTTGTTGTTTCTTCTATGTTTTCTTTTATGGCATTTTTTTTCAAACTTGAGTTTTGTTTTCTAGTAAGTATATCCCAGCCTCCACCCGGCAAGGTGAGTCCCCATGCTGGATTTAAACTCAGCATTGAAATGCAGACACTTCTTGGCTAATTCGTGGGGAGGAAAAGCCTGTGGGTTTTGCAAATGTTACAGCCTCATGAAGTGCTACTAGTTGCATGTTTTCTGGAAGGGCTTAGTGACTCATATTCAGCATTAGATTAAGACTTGCTCTGTGCATTCGTGCCATATTGCACACAAAGCTCTTGGAACATAAAGCCTTCAAAAGGGCAATGCACAGATGCTCTCTAGTTGTCAGGCTGGTCTGGCTGGGATTACTTGCTCCCTGCCAGCACTGTACAGTCACATCCAGCATGCTTTGTCCCTATGCAAGGACTTCTGCATTTGCATGGACCCAATTTGGGTTTAAAAATACAGGCAGCCAACTTAATTTTTGCAGAGTTAATTCACGAGCAAAACTGAAACCTGACTGTACACCAGTAATCCACAGATAATCTGAATATCCCAGAGAAAGCAAATGCACTGGCATGATCTTGATAACCAGGGATTCAAAAGTAGAAGTAAAGTAACTTCAAGAAAAGTATAAGAGAAGTTGGAAAGTAAGTATATATCCATGCAAAAACTACCTTAGAAACAACAGCAGAGTAAGACCCCAAAATCCTGATTTACTCCTTTTGTAGGTGCGGAACACGGCCATATTGAGAGCCATATCCAGATGTATTTGCTTCCATTAAAAAAAAGAAGTCATAGTGCAATACTGACATGTTACCAGCCACTGGCACACAAAAAACTGTCCCACCGGACTGACAAGAAAGCATGCAAAGCGGCTTTTGTCGGTACCTGACATTCTCCTCGTGTATTTTACTGTGGCCCAAGATAGTCTGAAAGGATGCCATTACCAAACAGAAATCAGAAAGATCAGCAGGACAAATGGGAGTTAGCACATCAAGGATGTAAAGCTTTTAAAAAACAACATAGCACATAACAACATAACCTGTCTGACAAGAGCATTTCCTAACTGGGAATTTCGTCTGTTGTGGCAAAGTAACCAGTGATTTCATCATTTTGAAACGCTGTGCTGTTCAGAGCACTAAGGGGGACCCAATTTTGCAACGATGTGCAGACCAGGCGCTGGGCCGGGAGAAGCCAACCCAGATGTTTGCAGACACAGCTTCCTACACTGGCAATGGCTGGTACCAGCAGGAGAAGGCAGCTTCTGTGGGACTACTCGAGAAACTGCTGAGAAGGAGACAACGTAATGCCAGAAAATTCCCTGCGCTGTGTGGCCTGTGCGCTTTTAGATAAAATTTTTTTTAAAAATCTCCCCCTTGCAAAAAAGTGGCCAGTAGCTCCCATCTCAGAAGAAAGAGTACAAATGCCTGGCAAGTAGGTAATGATCCATCTTCCAAATACTCCCCCAGCACCCACAGTGTTTGTGGCAAGAAGTCCCACACTTTCACAGTGTGAAGCAGCATCTCCTCTGTTTTGTGCTGAATCTGCCACCTCCTCATTCTGTTTGATGCCTCTAGGCTTTTGCGTTGGAGCAGAAAAAGGCAAGTGGCCCCCACTTTGCCACCTATCTCATATAACCACAAAATTATGACTTCCATTTGTTCTCTACTTCCTAATAGCTAATTTTTTTTCTTCAGTGCTTCTGAAAAATGTTTTTTTAATGGATCTTAAAACACAGATAACCTTGAAGTCTCATTCTTAATTGGTAGTAGTCAACCTAAAAACAGTAATTATAACGACAGTTCAAGAAAATTTTTTCCTCATATGCATCATTTTACTTTTATTTGTGTTGAATTTCCTCAATTGTTTTAACTCTCTTCCACTCAATTTTGAGCAATCCATCTGCAGTTCTTGGTCCTGGTAAATGAGTATCTTCCTTTAATTTACTTGCCTTTAATTTAAACTGATAATGGAGACTGAATTGATTACTTCAGCTGAGAAACCGTTCTATACTGTGTGAAAAGACCTGCTTTGGTGGCTTGACAGGTATGCTATAATATTTATACTTTACCTTATTATGCCTGATCTTTTCTTGTGGTTTATTGCCAGCTGGATTGCCCACTGGTGCTGACAGGCTCTTCATCTGTGCTCTTGTTTTAGGATGCTGTTGCATTACTTTGGAGAACTGCCAGCTGACCTAATAAATCCAACCTAAGGCAAGACCACCCTCGTGCATATGGAGATGCTGCAGTGAAAAAACTGGGCTTTATATTTTCCTATAGCTTTCTTGTGTTCGGATGCGGTTGCTGGAACAGGCATGTTCATGAAGACTGGCGGGCAACCTCTTGGCATGGCTCTCCCCTGGTAGGTGCATGTGCCGCATTCGGGGGAATTAGCTCACAGGAACGTGTAGGCGAGCGAACCGGAGTCAATGCTGATTACAGCTGGCTGTTTGTGGCATACTACGCCTTTCTACCAGCACAGCCTGTCGGGGCTTTTGTGTCAGCGCTAGGTAGCTATTCATCACTGAAGGTATTGAATAATGAAAATAAAAATGACCTGAGAGCAACTTACCTGCCAGTCTTTCAGGAGGGCAGAGTACACATGCAGACGCAATGGTACTTGAACCCATCTAAATAAAAGATAGTTAGTTGGCACTGTACATCCATGACTGACTTTCTGTAATTTACTCCCTACTGGCCAAATCCGATCAATTTGCCCCACATGCTATGAAAAGCCAGAGACCAGAGCAGAAGACAGGATTTAATACGCTCTTGGCAGCCTGTATTTCTAAGGAGTCATGCTGCTGCCTTCTCCATTAGCTGGAGTTTCTCTAAGAGGTGGTGGCTAGGGTTAGATTAAAACAAAAAAAAACCAAAAATAACAGTGCTTTGTTTGGGGGAGTGGTAAAAACTACACACGCAAAGGAGCACAGAGGGGATGGCAGGTGGGAGAACCCAGGTAACACCCTGCCCCAGCTACTCCCAGGCCCCTGGCAGGAGCCATCAGCCCATCAAAGGCCCATCACCACAAACCCAGAGGAGCACAGGGGCACAATGGCAGGCGGGAACCCAAGTTAAGGACTCACAGGGACACCCTGGCTGGGCCTCTCCCAGGGCTGTCGCAGGAGTGCCTCAGCCCCTGCCCAGGTGTGAAACCACCCATCAAGGTGAGGCAATGGGAGGGCTCTCACAACCGCCGTTCAGACTACCGGAGGCCACTGCCTGGGGGTGCGGGACACGTTATGGGATGCAGGGGAAAAGCATTTTAGGATTGCACAAGATTTATGGGATGTTTAGGAGAGGAACAGGAAGTGGTGAAAGGAATGGCTGTAGGGGATTTGGAGAGGAACAGACGTGGGAAAATAAAGGGATGAAAGGATAAAAAGGCCTGGTCAGTTGTAAAGAGGTACGCTTGTCTGGCCATGCCCGATCACCACAGTCTGTCCTGTCTTATTAAATGTCATTTCTAACTTTTTTCCTGTGTGAGGAAGAGGCAAAACCGTGAGAGGAGCTGGCTACCAGGGGGACCAGGGGAGTCCCAGGCGGCTGCTGGAGAGACCACGGGTGGTGTAAGACCCATGTGAGTGCGCACATAGGTGTCTCCAGGGGGGAGGGACCTGGAAAGACCAAGGACCAGCTACTGGGTGCACTCTGTGTCCGAAGCCAGCTACTGCAGAGACTACAATGTGTATGCGTGTGCGCACATGTGTATGTGTGTGTGTCTCTGAGTTGAGGGGTCTGTATCAGCAACAGGAGTGGGGCTGCAGCCTCAGGGGCTCATATGTCAGGTGCCAGCAGGTGGGGAGACTGGATCCAGGGGCCAGATACTGGACAGAGTGTCGGAGCCCAACTGCAGAATATATTGTATACACATCTGTATTTCCCACTAATGGACCTTCATCCTGATCAGCCAGATCCTGGATGAGGCCATTGGTGCTGTCTGTGTTGTGTGAGTGCTGTATATATGTGTTGTGCATGTGAGCTGTGTGTTGTACCTACTGGGAATACATGCTCAGCCTTATTGTTGGTTGGACCTGGAGGCAAGGAGCTGCAGCAGCCTCGCTTCTATCAGGCTACCAGATTCACTCCACCCTCTTCAAAAGCCACACAAAACGTGTTAGCAAAATTGATAGCAACATGTCTTACAATAGCTGATGCATTACCCTGAGACTGGGAGGTTAAATACATGTCAACACATTAGAGCAATGAGTGATGCAGAGGCACCTTAGCTAGCTAGTGCTGTCCGTGCCAGAACACGCACATAGCACAACAGAGCATCATACAGTAATGCTGTCTTGGGTGTGAAAATGTTATTATCCTGCACTACGAGAGTCCTTGTGGCTCTACTGCTTCCTAACACCGTCTTAGCTCAGACTCTCCTTCCACTGGTATTCACACACCACACTTACTGCACAGGCCAAACAAGGGCTGAGTGTAGGCATGTGTTTGGGGTAGGTAGACAAGACTTGCACCCTCCATGGTTCAAGCAAGAACTGTGACCACTTGATTGTGGAGTCAGTCTCCTCCCGCTCAGTCACTCACTCGCGGTGGCGTTCGCAATTACATTTCCATGGGCTAGAGAGGGAAAGGCAATTAAGTGTTGAAAAAGGGCTTGGTGGTGGTGGTTTTGCTAGAGCAATGCTATTTATCCTTCTCCGGCCATGTATATTACACAGCTGAAATCCAGCTGGGAAAGAAAAGCACCGTTGTTTTCCACACTGGATCAGTATTGTGGAGAAAGCAGAAAGCATTTCTGCTGGACGTTGCTATGTCAGTGCATAGTATTATCAGACAGTCCAGAAGCTGTCCTATGGTGGTCCCTCCCTAAACAAGGGTGGATGTGTACCTACCCAAAGGAGGCTGTGTACCTGCAAAGCAGATTGGACAACAGTTCTTCAAACTGTCAGAGAACATAACTCTTATTTTGCAATATCGATTCTGCTTCAACCAGCCTGGTGCTCAGTCATGGCCTGAACCTTGTCCAAGCACCAGGCTGAGTTGGAAGCAGCAGTTTTATCACTTAAGGTGAAAAAAAGGAGTTAACATCATAGGTTGGTTATGACATCGCCTGGCTGATCTAAAAGGTTACTCTGGCAAAAGAATGTATAGAGAGAAGCTAACATTTACAAACCAGAGCAAGACACATGAATACAAGCTGCATTTTAAATTGGCTCATTAACACTCAGACCAGGGCCCTGACTGCACCAATAGGCCTTGACTGCCCTGACCAGCCTCACCTGGGATCTCCACCCCACACCCCCTGCCCATGGGTCTGGGAGATACACTTAAGCCCTGCCCTGGGCACCTAGTCCTTGTTTGAGAGAGGCTATAGGTGTATCTATCACCAGCCCTGACTCCTGGGTAGACTTTCTTTGACATCTGTTACAGTCCTGTCTCCAGTCCTGCCTGCTGCTGCTCCTGACTGGACTCCTGGAACAGAGTCTCGGGATGGACTCCAGATCTGGTTCTGCACCTTGTCTTGTCTGTGCCTGTCAGCGGACCCTGTTACCATCATCCTGCTCAGCCCATTCACTTCGAATTCCACAGGATTGGAGGACTATGCCCTGACTGTTGAAGGCAATGCCTCTGCTGAGGTCGTCCTTGTCTCCCAGCTCATCATCCTGCATGAAGCAGACCAACTCTTGCTGTTCCCTGGCAGCCTGCACCGCATGGACAATGCCTATGCAAAAATCTCTGATGTTATCATGCCCTTAATGTGCCCGTGTTACAGGTGAATCCATGATACCTGTTTACCACTATGCCCTGATGCAACCAAGAAATGGAATTCCTGCCAGGACTGGTGAGAGCACAAACCAGGTGATGTATTGTGATGCCAACAGTGATGGGGCTGAGTTCTTCCAAACCACCCTGGCTGCCTGTTATGACAAATCTTGCTGCCTCACGTAGATGCGTTCAAATACCACTTCTCTTCATCTCATCACTTCTTAAAGAAACTCAGCAGGGAAACCATATCATCAAGACCGTGCCTGATGCTGCTGCCGATCATGGGTTTCTAGTGCTTGGAGAATTCCAGCAGGCTCCGCAGAAGGGACTAGCACCCTTGTGACCTCTCTTTTCTTAGACATACTCCTCTGTGTAAGAAATGGATTGACCTAAGTGAAACAAGGTATGAATGGGAAGCAGAAGTCTACTACATATATTTTTTTAAAAAGCCAGTGGCAGTGTATTTCTATTCTTCTTGGCATTCTGCTACTTACTGAGCAGTCATGAACAAATCATTTGACTTTTGTATCTATCTGCTTAGGTTAATAGAACTTAGCTGTTTAATATAGATTTATGAAATATAATTAATGAGTAGCCTTCAATTTTTTTCCCTCAATGAGTCAATCAATATTATGTTACTTATTCTCCAGCTTTTATGTTAAAGTCAGCCTGGTCAGCTGCTGGAGAATTTCTACTTCAGAGCATCTCCTAAGTCCTGCTCTCTTCTTGACTCCTGACAAAAACATATGTGATCCAAGAGGTGCAAAGATAGAAGTCACCATCTAGCACTGAGAACAGCCCAAGGGTTTCTACTGTTATTTGCAAAGTACGTCACTATACTCATATAAAAAATACATCAATAAAAAAAAAGTTATCTTAACAGTGGCAAAAATATACAAATTACTTATTAACAAGAAGAACATACTGAAGTATAGAATAGCATGTGCAAAAGCACATATTTATAGATTCACAGGCCCTTTTTCCTTAAATAGTAAAGGACGAGTCAAGAGCTGTGAGAAAGCCTTACTAAGTTCCCCTTTGCACTTGAGATTGCATGTTCCTAAAAACGTGTGTTTTGCGGGGAGAGATTCTGCTCGTTAGTAGTATAATAAAGCCTATCAGGAAGGGTTATGTTTGTTTCTTTTCATAATCATCAGGGTTTTTTTCAACATATAAGTCTTTTTATCTCTATTCCCTTTAACTTGTAAATTTATTTTTGTTTTGTGGATAGGCAAAATGAATAGCAAGTTTGATTTTAAAAGCATCAGTTCAAGTCAGGCGTCCATTATGGGTGACCTTCAGAGACTTCTTAGCCAAGGAGAATATGCTCCTTTTACCTCTGCTCCCATCTTCGAGAGCAAATTTGTCCAGGTAAAAAGTCATTCAAATGAAATCATTTGGCATGCTCAAGATAAAATTGCTTGTAACAGTTACCCTGGTTTTTTCCTCCCTCAACTCAACAGGTATTCCTCATTCATTTATTCTCACTATTCTTAATCTCTGTTTACTACACATATGGGTATGTTTCCCTTCTCCTATAGACTCATTCTGCTCACATTTTAAAGGCAATAGTCCAGAAACCCAGCAACAGCAATGCTGCAAATTAGAGAAGGAGGACAAAGAGTGATGTTTTCACCCTTCCTTGTCAGCCCCTACTCCTTCCTGTAGCAACAGCTAGGACTGTTCTAGAAAATTTCTGCTTCTGTGCTCTCTCATTAAGGTTTTTAGCCATCAACATCAGTTCAACCTAGCCTAAATGGCAGCCGGCCTTTCCCAGGCAATCTCCCCCCGCTTGCAACTTCTAGTATCCTTGCAGGCAATATCACTACCCTGGCTGTCACTTACCCTAAGCACTGGCCAAAGAACCCTGCCGTCTACACTCTTACAATACTGCATTCACAGTATGTCTAAAATATCTGTATTCTATTTACATGATGTATCTCAACAGTGTTTTTCATTCATAGGGTTTCATTACCTCACTTTGTGATAATTGCAACATCCTTTGGTCTTGCCTTGATTAATTCAATCTTGCATTGTTGATACACATGCAGAATGTTAATTAGCTAGAGTCTCTGTTTTCAAGGTACTTTATGATCTATCCCTGCTTTATTTATCAGACCTCATTTACTATCAAGGAGGCAGTTGCCCTAACCAATCAACCCAAGAAAATAGCAACATCACTGACTCATTTACATTAAAATGAAAAAAAAAAAAAAAAAATATTGCCTTTGATCTTTTTTACGTACTGTCTCTCACACTTGGGAGGAGATTCTACCAGATATCCATAAATTTAATGCACTCTCCTCCCTCAAATTCCTTCTTGGACACACTTTTTCTCTGATGCCTATCAAAACCAAACCCTGACAATGGTACATAACACGTGATTCGATCATACTACCTTATTCTTATCTCCTTGTATTTTCTCATTTTTCTCTTTCTATAATTTCATGTCTTGCACATTAATTTCTTGGGATCTTTTTCCATTCTGTGTTTGTACAGCACCTAGCAGGATCCTGGTTCATAACTAGGTCTCATTAATATCACAGTAATGCTGACAAAGACAGTGAATCATCAGAACAGAGTGCCTCTTCCATCATGTTTACACTAAGAGAAATTCACGATAATGGTACTCAAGAGGTTTCTGACCACAGCAATCAGATACCCAATGATTTGGACTACACAAGAGCTAGTGCTTTCCAGTCCTCCTTTATCCTTATTCAACTTCTTTCCTTCCTTTTCATTCGTAAACATTCCTGTCTCATTATTTCACATTCCCCTCTCTCCTCACCAACCCAGTACATAAGCTCTAGGGCCCCCAAGCCAAAACACCGTGAAATGTATTGGTAGTATATTCTCTGAGTGATCATATGGCAAATGTCAGTGTCGATGGGGCTTTTTTTTATTCAGGTTAATCGAAGAGGGGAACCAATTTCTGTCCATAACCAACCCAGCTGTGTGACCATTGGCATCTGTGCTGCCAATCCCAGTTCGCCAATGCCCAATGCGATGCTGGTAGCGTGCAAGGTGCCCGTGTGCCCACAGGAAAGTACGACAAACTTCTGGAAACTCTCAGAGCAGCCATACCACATGGAACAGCTAGCACTTACCAGGTGAGTTAGCACTGAGAAGGGTTAAATATTTCTTTGAAGAGTAAATAAGAAATACGAATGTATTTCCCATTTCCATACAGTGTTTTCCTTCTTTTAAGGGTCAGTTTATTAACAGACCTCATATTTGCAGTGACTCTTTGTCCCAGCACTAGCACAGTAAAGTTAGGAGAATCACTTAAGTACACACCTTTAGGCCCCACTCCGGTCATCATTTCAGGCCGACGCTACCCACATGGGTATAGATAGATGGTGACTACAAATACTTAATAAACCTTTTTCTAAATATATCAGAAGCTGAAAGCTGGCAGGAAGATTGGGGGTACAGGATTGTCAGGGAATAAGGCAGTGGGATAAAGGCATTGTAGAGAAGCCAACTTCCTTTGCCTCCATTCTGTGCACTGCTGCCCAGTATCTCTTCCACAGTCAGCTAGAGGCATTCATAAGAAGAGTGTCCAAATCCACTCAGCAGCTTCTTCCTATTCCAGTTTCTCACTTTTAGTCTTATTCTATCTGTAGGTCTGACAGAGACAATATCTTTTTTGAGAGGAATCTCCACTTGTGCTTAATGATGAGTTTCCACCTTTTTTTACAGGTTATTCCCCTTGAAGTTTGTGGAACTCTCTGTCCACAGCACAGATAAGCATCACCTCATGTTAAAATTAGTAAATGGCCGTTCCTATTATCTAGAGCTCTGTGCCCCGACAGACCAGCAACAACACCTATTCCACCTGTGGCTGCAGCTCATCTCTCTCCTGAAACCCCCAGAAAATACCAGCAATACCAAAGTTGATGTAAAATGCAAGGATTTTGGCACGTGTCACAAGAAAGCTCCCAGCTCAAACAACCCATCAGAAAATGTGAGTCTTTAGCAAATAAATGTCAAAAGTTCAAGCTGACCAATCAGAAAGTAACATTTGTGCCAACATTCTTCACTATAGCTCAAGACAAAGTTTTTGTGTGCTTTGAAGGAGCTACAGTTCTGTTTATCAAAAAGAACGGCTTTTTGTAAACTCCCTACAGAATTTCAGGGCAATGGAAGTGAGGATGCTAGGCACACCATAGCCCTGATAAATTTTTGCAGATCAATAAATAGCATACTACTTATTGTTCAGTGTTTAGTTTTCCCTAATAGTTGGGGGTATGTTCTTAAATGGTTCTTTTTGACTGAATTCCACAACCCACTGAAAAAGAGCAGAGAAGGAAAGACATGGCACAGCTGAGACCCATGCAGAGACTGACAACAAATAAGCAAAAAGGGCAAAGGCATTTGATCCATTCAAAGGACAGAAAGAGAAAGTTCTTGAGGGAAATGCTACAGCGGGCAGCCAGACAGGCAGAAGGCAGCTGCTCACTGTAGCTAAGAGAGTAACAAGGAGCACAGTGAGGGTCAGCAAAAATGCTTCAGAAGGTCCTAGAGAGACTTAATCACAAACAGAAATTTCACTAAAGCACATAAGGGACCTGTTAGAGTCACACTTAGGAAGGATCTTGGATGGTTAATGGTTAAAGCTAAGTTCCAGGCAAACAACATTTTTTCAGCACAGGCACTGATGGGTCTTTAGTTCCCACTCAAGCCAACCCAGCTCTCAGCCAAGCAGAGGCACATTCACAGGGAGAAGAAAAAACACAATTGCATTGCCAATGCTCAGTGCTGCATGTGCATCTTTTCTCTGCACTCAGGAGCTCCCATCTTCTCCCTGGCCATGGGTAGCAGAGAGAAGGAACAACTCTGTGTACATACAGCAGAAAAATTATAAGGGGACTAGAAAAAATAGAATTTTGGAAAGAGGAGAGAACTGTGAGAGATTATTCTTCCAAGAAAAATCAGTGATGAGGTAAAGGGACGACAGAAGAAAATCTAGGGGGAAAACTAGCATATTCAGATTAGATTTGTAGAAAGTATAGGACTCAGATTTGGCTGAAAAAATTGCACAGCCACATCCCACAACCATATTGGTTAAGTCAAGAATGCATAGGTTGTCAAGAAAAAGTAAACATAGGATTTATAACATTTCTTAATTGATACTTTCCTGCTTCAACTGTCCATATATATAGCCACCTTTCTTCTGGGTTTTCTGCTTTCTCTCTTATCTGATGTCAAAGACTAGATCCTTGTACAATCTTCTGGACATAAGCTGGCCTGACATGAATGTCAGCGCCTGTATGTACAGCAGATGTTACTAGTGATTCAATATACTAAAATCACACTCCAGACCTAGAGTCTCTATTTTTCTTTGCAGAATAGATGTCTGTCTTTTCCAGTCACATGTTCATCAGTGTTTCAATGCCTTGAGGTGTTGGCTGTCACTCAGCCAACTTTTCTTTTCTACTGACAATGTTTAAGTTTGGATTTTCCTTTGCATTATTACATCCTCCCTGCTCTCTTCGTGTTTAGACAGAAAGCTGTCTCCACATGAGAGGCTTATAGGTATCCCTGCCTCAGCTACTTGAAAGCAGGAGGCTTAGAAAGATTTTAGGAAGGACCGATCTCAAAATCTGGACAGGAGGGAGAGCAGAGATCTTATCTCAGCTTCCGAATATGAGCAAAAAGAGGAGAATAACCTGGAGATAAAGGAGTCCTGGACATGAATCAGAAGCAGAGAACTTGGAGGCGAAGCCACAAACAGCTCTCAGAGGTTAAGCTTTGGGACCTGTTATCCCTTAATGGACTGCATAGTCACCTCTAGCCAAAGCTGTAGGCCAATAATCGCCAACAAATTGAAAATGTAGGAGAAACAGTAGTCTTTCTTCTAGGTAAATATTTCACATTTCCTACGGATGGTCTGTCTGACACCAATTTATAGCAGAATATTCAGTATGTAGGGGACTACTATATAGGAAATTATCTCAAAGTTCCAGTTGTGCTAATCAGCTCTGTACAAAGTGTACAAAGCTCTTTTTTATGTCAGTTGCTACTGTATCTGTTAATCTTTCCTTTTTCCTTCAAGAGGGACCACCCACAAGATGTGCCTAACCCCAAAACAGAGGAAAAAGAAGTTACTAAACAAACCTCCTCCAACCAAGTTCCCCTCTCAGGTACAGTGGGTCCCACAGAAGAGAGTGGAAGGAAAGTGGAAGCCTCCCACACCTACCTGAAACCAACCAGGCAAGAAACCACCATGCAGTCAAAGAATATAGATCCTCTGGATACAAAGAAGAGCAAAAGCACAGAAAAGAGGAAGACTAGGTAGGTATGTTTGGAAAACGATTCTGATATACTTAGTTTCTGCTGCTGACTTTGAAAAGTAAGATGTGTCATATTTTTGTCTTCAGAAAATATATTATTGCAACACCTTTTCAGGGTTGCTGTGATTTTCCTAATGCTTTAATGGATTAGGAAGATGAAGAATACAGGGTGGGCTTTCCAAGTATCCAGACTTTGGTTTCTCAGATGTTTAGGTGCTTTTGAAAGACCATTCCCCCTGCCCACCCTCCCACCCCCTGGGTTCACAAAGATGGCAATCAAGCCAAAGTGCATGAATGTTCAGTGACTTAAGTGCTAGTGGTCTCCTTGAATGCTGAAGGATCTGCATACAGGCAGCTTTGATTTAGACACCCAGCATATGACGGAATCATATAGCATTGGGCAGACTCAGTGTTTCCTTTCTGCCTCAAATCAGCAACATGTCCTGGCACCAGAAATCTGTCTTTTCTGTATCTCCTTCGCTGCCATATCCATCCTAGCTTGTGCAGAAAAGGAGCAGATTTTTTGTCGGTGGTGTTGCACAAACTAGGCAAGCAAAAGTTAGATGGCAGAAGGAAATGAAAACTGTCACTGACGTGAGCATCTGCATGATGACAAAGAACAAGACTTGAACATAATCACTTCTGAAGCTACACCTAGGCCCCAAGTGATGTGTTCAGATATGTCATGTGTAAGTGCAGTCTATAGTATTCAAATATCTCTATGTGTTAGTGTGTCTGCACTTCAAAACAAGGCTTACTACATCATTTAGCAACACATGTTTCTACTGCAGACAGAAAGAGATTAAAATAGCACCTATTTAATACTGATCCTGGTACATAATGATATTACTAGGGTAAGATGTTTTCCTGAGTTTGTTGGCAATGGCATAATGGTTTTTTCCTGAACTTTTTTTTTTTAGGACAAATCCAATGAAGCAAAAAAGTGGAAAAAAATTACAGACTTCAGGTATGACAGTTTTTCTGATATTTACTCACTTCCCCATTGCTATTCGTACTTCAATAATAGATGAGAGAAGCTGAAACTTCCTGAGCTGGGAATTCTTTAGAACAAATATTCCTGTGTCCACATTGCCAATAGACCATCACTTGTATGGCCATATTATTAGAAGGTATCCTGTGCTCATTCCCTGCTGTGATCACATCTCACAATTCAGTGTCGGGTTTCTTCTAGAAAAGCCTTGACGTTTGACTTGTTTGGCTGATGGCAGCCATTGCAACTTCACTGCAAAATCAGATAAAATGCAGGATGGTGGAAAGGGTGAGAAAGCTGCATGCCTAGGACGGTTAAAAGAGATCATGTTGACCCATACCTCCTCTTCCAGTATGCTGTAAGGCTTCCCAAAAACCCATGTCTGAGCATGAATTTACCTCCAGATAGTGTGTCTGCAGTGTCGTCAAGCATGAGGTCCAGACTCATGTTTCAAGCAGAATGTGGACACGTTTTGGAGCACTCTCCACAATGTCATGTTGGGATTAGCATTAGCATCCTTTCTGACATCCTGCATTTCTGCACAAATCTCTACAGAATATCCAGCTGGAACAAGAAGGCACCTAAAGACAGTCTTTATTAATGTTCACAGTTCCCCTTGTTTATACTTCTCCATTTCCTGTCAGTGATTAAACGCTGTTACCTATGCCTGCCAAGGAATGACAAAAACTGGAGCCACTTAGCTTATTGATGCCCCTTACTTTATGTCTAAATTTGTGATCATTCTGCATGTGACTGAATCAGTCTCTTGAGCAAAAGCTTTTATGGTCTTCCTCAACATACTTCTCCATTTTGCTGAGTCACAAAAGTTTGAATGAACTCTTGTTCAATCAACCTCATTTTTTGTGAACATGATGCTACTGTGTGCTCCTCTTTGTAGTTGGCTGGTGGGCTGCATGCAGTTCATTGTCCTAATTGCCAGTTGGTGATCTTAAAGTGATCTACATGACCTGGAAGGAAAAGCATTTTGGTTTATGATGTGCTCTTATTTAACTGCTTTTCTCAATTTTTCTGTGGGCACACATCTCTCTGTCCACTAATAGACGTCGACCTGCCTGAAAATCTTGTTGCATCTCTCTCTACATACACTTTGGTACATGCATCTTTTTTAATATCCCATTGTTATGTTCTTTTTCACTCTCTTTCTCTCTTAACAGCCATTCATTTAGAAATGGGGGTACTGACAGAGGCTATGAGGAGATAAAAATTAGTACATGCTCAAGAACTTGTCTTAGCACTCCACATTAAATGGAGACAAATAATGACACATATTTAATCAGCAATAACAAATTTGTGCATTTCAAATTCATTTCCTGCATTTTAAAATAGTCTGTGACATACATATAGTGCTAAAACACCTAAACTATATTTTACTGGGGCTTAGTGCTACAATACTGTGTTTCTTGTGATTTTTATTGTGAAAACTGTAATAATAAAGTAGTGAAGCAATCAGAACAGAAATGCTTCATATATTTTCCTTTTACACACATACAACCATATCATTCAGAAAAAAAAGCCCGTCTTGACAAATCCAGCATTTGGATTTGTTGCACTGAGGCAAGGGGACCTGCCTAGTTATTTCAGTCACCTCCCCTCTAGAGTTTTGTCCCCATTTTCTATTCTATATAAAAAATTACTTTTGAGATATTAATTTTTTAGTAATATATTTGCAGCTTATTTTCTATAGGGAAGAAAAAATAGCTGATTATATTTCCCATTGTTTTCTTTCTGTTACGATCTTTGCTTCTTTCTCTGTGTCTAACTGTTCTTTTTTCCCAGTCGCTCATAGCTTTTCAGTTTTCCCTCTGATCAGCTTTCCTGTTCCTTTTCCTGCTAGCTCCAGACTATTCTTTCTCTCACTTTCCACATTCTTTCAACTCTACTCTGTGCCTCTTCCTCTTTTTAAACGCTACCTTCCTCCAAAGATGTATTCCTCCTCCTGTGCAATTGTCTCCCCTCTTTTCCTTCATTTTCTGGTCATGCTTCTCCCAGTCTGCATTCTACTATCAATTCCCAAATTTGCCATATTGACACAAAGGCAGCATGTGTTCTTCTAGGGCTTACTTAGACCTGCAGACTCTGTTGTCTTCTCAACCTGCTGATCAGCTTTCAGTAGAGAATGGAAATGATTTTCACATACCCTCAGGCAGCTGAGAACTATGACAATGTCATGTCAACTGATACCACCTATGCACAGGCTTTTCACACCTCTCAGGTGTTCTGCAAGGACTAAAGATGATTTCTGCTGTGAGGTGAGTAGGTGAGACAGCTTGTAGGAGTGACTGAAGGAGAACAGCATGGGAGAGACCAGGAAAAGGCCAGTTCGGAATACAGAGCACAAATTCTAGTAAACTCACCACTAGTAAACTCTCCACAAAGGCAAATCAATTCCCGCTGGTTGATCTTTCTTCCTCTGTGGTTCTTGGTGTATGTTTATCTTCTCTGTCCTTTTCTCTCTTTTGATTCCTTGTGCTTTTTTTCATTCTCTGCTTTCCTGTGCTGTTTTCCTCATGCTCATCATGTTTCTTTTCAGGAAATCAAAAGAGTGGCAGTAAGTCAAGTAGGCTGCTTCAAGTAATATCCCAGGTGATTAGTCAGTAAGAAAGAATAAAAGAAAATAAAGCAAAGCATCCTGGACATCAGATGCAGTTCAAACAAGGAAAAGATGTACACACGGAAGAAAAAATTCCCCTGCAGACTTCAATTCCATTCATAACCTCTTGCTATTGTAGAATTAACTATTACTGAAATACAAACTCTGTATTCCTCTGTATTAGTTCACAATTAGCAAGAACAAATAAATTTTGATCGTTGGCAGTGGAATCTACATTTTTCAGTGACTGAGACCATTTTTCAGGGAGAAGACTTGTAGTTTGCAGCAGAAGGCAAAGAAATAGACACTTGAATTAACTTTATAACACCTGGCTATGGCTTACACTTTTATATAGGGTCAGGAAGGCTTCTCATGCAAGCAACTTTCAGAACATTGCAGGGGAACAAGTGATAGAGAGCAGTATCATGTCGTGGGCACAAAATCATACTAACATAGGTTTTATTTCTGCCAGTGAACTTCTAGATGAATGTGGGCAAATCACTTTTCCTTTTTGTTCCTAAGCTTCTTCATTTGTAGAATGAGGGTAGCCAGACCTCTTTTGAAAATCACCATGCAATATACTGATGAGAACCATTATATAAAGATTTGGTATTGTTGTTCCTGTTGTTATTATTTAGACACTATAAAACATTGCTATCCTATTGGAATACGTAGCAGCATTTTTGCCAAGAACATATTTGCTGCCCTACAAAGCATTTCACATTAAGCCAATTAAATATCTGCTGCTGCTCTTGCTACCTGTCGCTATGACATTTCTGTGTAGTTTACAGCATGTGCACTATTTTACTGAAGTTTTGAAGCACAAGTTCTGCACAAGCGTAGCTAAGCATGGGAGATGGAAGACTCAGTATGCTTTCCTGCAAATGAGCAGAGAGGACATACATAATTCACAACTTCCGAAGAGACAAACGCCAATCTAATGTTCCTTGAGAATATAAATTAACTGAATACTCTTTGAGAGCTGCCCATGTGTAATCAGATTCCAGCCTAGGATGCCATAAGAAACAAGTGGTGGCAAATTCAAATTCTAGATATCACCCAAAACGTGAACAAGAGTGAAATACCATTCAATATAACGAAATTCCAACATTATTTTCCATGGTGAAAAAAAATTTCTAGATTCTGTTTACCAAAAGAGCAAAGCAGCAATTACTGACAAGGAGGAAACTTTTAGGTGGTCCCTGAGAAAATGGTTGTACAACATATTTTCTGCTCAAGGGACAGTAAGTACTTGAATGACACACATTTCATGAAGTGCTGTTGTCCACTACAAGAACAAACGTAAAATACTGCAAAAATTAGGATCAGTAACAGTATCTTCACTATCATCAGACTGGCTACAGATGCTTACCATCAGTGATGTCACACTAAACTTACACACTAAAAGTGAAGAAGATGAAATTAAAATTGTAGAACACTGGAAAATTGATGATACATATTTTGAATATTCTTAAATAGAGTATACTGCATTCAAAAGCTGTTTGTGTTTGAAATCAGAAATAATAATTTTGCTAGCACAGAGGTAATAACTATGACTGATTTCGTATCAAGATATGCTGCATATGCTAGGTAACATAGAATGGAATGCAATAAATTAAAGATTTAATTAGGAATATCTCCCTCGTAAGCTAAATACCATGTCTGGAGAAGCACTGCACACTGCCTATGATGATAAAGAGAAATTCAGTTTGCACCCAAACAACCTGCCAATGCGTAAGGCCACCACAGATAACCTAGTTCTAAGGAATAAGTTAAAGTCCATCAAAGGAAAGGGATCAGGTGTCCAAGCATATTTTGAGAAGAGAGATTTTCAGACAAGAACCAACGTAAGTGAGTTACACTCTCTTGAATTCTCAGAGCTGAGTTGTTGATAAGTAAATGTATTTGCCCCAATTACATGTATTTGTCAAAACAGAAGACAGTCTGATGAGCCAGGATGGAAGAATTAACAAAATACATCCACAAAAACTTACTTTATGCTGTGGTAAATGGGACAAAGATGCCCACTAAAGTTCATGACAGTTGTTCTGAAGTCATTAATGTGGCAATGTGATACTAGAATAATTACAACTCTTGAGCATTGTGTTTCTCTTCACTGACTGAACAGGTAGATATAGTCCTTTACCTGCAGAAACCAGGATCAGTCTGAGACAATACATTGTGCTGCCAAAAATAGTCACTCTTACACACACAGTACCCTAACCTATGGCCATGCTGACAGACATTGAAGAGACAGGGTGTGACAAAGGACTGCTGCACCATGCAAATGGAACTACTATGCAGCCTCAGTTTACTGGAATCCAATCTAAAATGCTCTCAGTCAACGCTGCAAAAAATAAGCAACTCAGAGTATTGTGTTTCCCACACTACAACACTGGGAAGAAGGCTGAATTGCCTGCATTGCAAATGCAGTAAAAAATACCTCTTAATTGCTGTGCCTGGAGCAAAGAAAAATAACTCAGCATGGATGCTTGCTGGGTTACATACCAAAACAGTCTTATACTGAGCTGATTCAGTAGACTGGTATGCGGTGTTGGCTCAACGAGCCAATGGAGTCTATCAGCTCCTCTGAAAGAAAAATTACTGCTGGGAGAATGACAGTCATTGAAGTTCCTGCAAGCAGTAGAGCTACCAAGCATAATGTGTTTGACTACACTTTTTAGGAAATACTGCAAAATAGTGGTATTCATGCAATATATTCCAAGCAATTTTTGCAACTTTCTGTCAAGATGCAGATTCATGAGAACACTATAGAATTGGCACTGCAGTTTATAGATTTATCTGAGAATAATGAAGGCCATCCGTATAGCTCCACATAGCTATATGGAAATGATTA
This sequence comes from Fulmarus glacialis, assembly GCF_000690835.1. Taxonomy (NCBI): domain Eukaryota; kingdom Metazoa; phylum Chordata; class Aves; order Procellariiformes; family Procellariidae; genus Fulmarus; species Fulmarus glacialis. The sequence goes on along the minus strand of NW_009188304.1, from coordinate 6,121 downwards.
TTCTGTTAGTATCAGAACAATTTTTTCTTCCTTAAAGATGATTGTGTAGCTGCTATTGCTTTCTTGGGAAAGGTAATTAAGTATACCCACTTTGGTTATGGCAACATATGACAAGTGTATTTTGGTGCTATCCTTTATAATTCATTTTCACAAACCAACCAACTATCTGAAATATGATACCGTTGCTCAAGAGGTGGCAATGGAAATCTATTGGCATCTTATGTCTGTAAGGAAGACATTATGTTGGGATCAGCATGGACTTCTACAAAGCGACTGGATACCACACCTGAATTTCCTCTGTGCCATGCCACTCCAGATTTATGCATATGATGAAATGATGTATAAAGGATTTTTCTGAGCATGTTTCTCAAAGAAAAAAATGTTGGTCTCTTTTAATTTTAGTTTCAGAATTTTTCCAGTAAAACTTATGCAGTTATGGATTCAAATAAAACAGATTTTAAGCATTGCTTTAAATGCTGGGGAACAACAGACGTGCTGGCTGGCAGTTAACTGCCCCAGATGTTGTTTATAATCTGCTGAAAGTAAGCTCAAAAACTAGAGGAATATTCAAATGAAAGTTTTAAGAAGAGTAATTTTGAAAGTGATTCTGCTTCATGTCATATTCAGACATCCATGTGGATAAAGGTACACTACTGGCCACAAATCTTTTTGTGGCAATAATTAAAGTATAACAGGGATGCACAAGCTGAAAACCTACACCAAACAAGACTGGTAAATAAAGCATAGTGTGCAAGATTATTTCAGTGAAGATTTAGAAAAAGTGAACAAGAAGGATAATTATGTTGTTTATATATGCCTTACAGTATCTTACAGCTGTCTTACTGTACATCTAGTTTGCTTTCAAGAGAAAGATTTACCTGCATTTCTGGTTTACAGAATATGTGAACGATATACTGTAGTGTCGTACTTTTGATGGATAAATATATAAAGCTTAAGCTTTACATTGCAGCATTATCAGATAGGAGGCTCTCATCATTAACGTAATTACCACTGCTAAGTAGCCTTTCAGGAAAGATGATCATACCTGGGGAGAATCTAAAAACCAGAAATGTCTTATTTCATTAGCATTTACTACCTAAGTATTTCCCTTAGGTGGTATCAACTGTTGAAACTTATGTTGGTTCTTTTTGCTGGTTCTTCCCCTATTTTCTCATAGATCTGTGAGTTATCTCATAGGTTTTTATTTCTTTACAAATACATTTATGTACATCTATGAGTACAAGAAAATAAGCTCCGCAGAGTAAAAAGAGTAGAAATGAAAAGTGCCCTCTATTCACAGATTAAAACAAAGTAATTAAAACAAAGTAAAACCCAGTAACAAGTATGTGCAAGTTGACACTAAGGCAGGTTAGCACTAAAATCCAAATAAAATTCTATCGTGACTTTCAGCTTTAGGATACATCCAGCCTGTAAATGGCAAGTCAGGGAAGAACAGAATAGATTTTGATACAAATTAATAATTGTTATAAATAGCAAAGCAGGATTTTGTTTTCCAGAAAGACTTAAATATGTACTTTAGGTCCGTATAGATTTATTCAAGATCAAACCAAAGATGGAGAGTTGTACAGAGGAAGGCACACAGATGACTGAAACAATATCAAAAAGACAGACAGGTATACGATCATAAAGACAGTAACATACAAAAATAAGGAGAAATTACTCAGGGAAGACCAAGAAGCAGCAAACATATAAAGAGCCAGATAAGGTAATCACTAATTTGAGTATAACTATATAAGGGAAGGGAAAGCAGTGGCAAGAAAGATAATTTTTATTAACCATTATTTTTCTGGACTAAAAATAGTGCCCCAAACTGTTACATTAACAACCTCACTTCCAGCTTTACTTTGGGGCATCCATCTTCTGGGAATGATTCTTATTTCTGGGCTTAAGACCCCTCACTGAGAGATAAGTAGTACTCCCAGACTTGAGGCCTCTCTTCTGGAGCTTAACCTTTTTCTACAGCTGAACTTCTCTTGGGTTTACAACCCTATTTGTAACTACTGTGACCTTACTTAGAGCTGTGCAATTTCGGATATGAAGGATTAAGGAGTGGCAGAGGATACTAGAAGCCAGAGAGAAAGATGTTTCAGCCACCCAGATGAACATGAATGCAAAATGTAGTTATTGGATAGGAAGTAAGGAATAGTTCTAGATGCTATCAAGGAGAAAGAGATGACCATATTTGAATCCTTGGTATTTGGTGTCCTAGTTCAAGGAAGGCTGAAATTAAATTGGATTGCTGTATTAATTGCAAAATTCAGGGTTTCTGTTGCTGGGTTGTGGAGGCCAAGAGATTTTTTTTTTTTTCCTTCTTAATGCACAATTTAGCTTCTGGACGTTCGTGTTTTGCACTTTTCTTTGAAACACTAGATATTGAACACAGCTAGCCCTACAGGTGGACTAGTGCTGCTGTTACATTCTTTCAGATGGCTGGTGCATGTGTCCTACTTAGGGTTAAAACAATCACCAGATTTGTAGTCAGGAGACATCAGATTGCTATAAATCAAACTGGAAAGACCACTGTGAGATATTGTCATCTCCCCTGCAACACAGGGAGAATATGTAGGCAAAGTCTGAGCAGGAAGGAGCTCGCTTTTATTCATATTCAGTTAAAGATGACATTTAAATGTGATTATCCAAGATATAAGCTATCAATATCTAAAGGCCAAGGGAAAAATCCCTGTGAAGTTCTCAGAGATAGGAGAAAAAGAGTCGCTTTAAATAGATACCAGACATGAAAGTAGAGAGATAAAAAGAAGAAGAGAACACAATTTCTCAAAACTTTGCAAGAATAAAAGATCAAGAAGGAAAGAGTAATCAAGATAATAAAAAGCCCCAACAAAAAACAAAACAAACAAAAACCACAAACAAAAAAAAAACCCCAAAACCCCCAAGCAAACCAGCCCAAAACCAGCAGAAAGGTCAAGGAAGAGGATGGAATACAGACTCTGACATCAGGCAGGCAAGAATTCTTTAGGGATTGCATAAAAAAATATTTTGGCAAATAAAGAGGGATGACACCAACTTGGAAGGGATCCAAGATGAAGTTGGAAGAGAAAGTACATCTGTTGTAGAATGGATGTTCAGTGAGTTTAGAGATAAAGAGTTTAGAGATAAAGGGGAGGAGAGTAATGGGGCAGACAGATGGGGATTAGTTCTCCTCCAGCCTTCACTGACATAAGCACTGTGGCCACTGTGGCTATTCCGACAGAGCATTCCTTTTTGCATCAGTCTGTAGAACCACTCCTGGACTGTAAAGCATAAATTCAGTTACACAGTGACATAAAAGGGAATTTTTACCTAATTATTCTGTGATTTTTCATTCCCCCTCCAGAGGGCAATGGTTTCAAAGAAAACATTTTGTCCTATGTTAGGCTGATGCCTCAGCTTAAGCCAGAATTTTTTTTCTCTTTTCCATTGATTACAATCAGCCAGATCTAGATTGATCAACGGTTATATCAGCACCTTGCTGGCAAATAGTGACACTAATTCATGTCAAATTCAATTAATCAAAGATGAACATTTTCTTTGTTAAAAAATATTTGTCTGTGGAATAAATGCATCAACCTTAAAAAGAAGGTTCTTCAATAATAAATTAAGTTGCCTAAATATATTGGTTCCGTAGCTGCAAGCCTGCTTTAATGTTCCCATAATCCCTGATAGTAAAATCGTAAAAAAATCATGTCTAAAATCAAAATGTTGTAAGATCCAAGCTCACAAAAGGTATCACTTGGATATTTCTTTCCAGTTCCTTTCTTCTTAAAGATAATAATTGAAAACTTTGAGATGGAACAGCAAGATTTATAGTACGTTGATAATTTTCTCATTTCCTTTAAGAGCTGTCTTAGTAGATCCTCATATGAAAGATTAATCAGCTAAGACAAAAAAAAAGGAAGACTAAAAGTTTTGATCTTCCCAATCATCTTTCCATTGTCCTTCCTCAGCCTCCCATTTGCCTTTTTTCTCTGTATCTGTTCTTTTTAATTTGCATGTTTTGTTAAATTCGAGCCAAAATGTTGATTTTCTCACAGCAATTTTTGTGTTCTCTGCATACCAGCAGACAGCACCCACAAGGCAAAATGAACCATCAGACCTGTCCATTTAAATTGCTAACACAATGATTTAAAAAAGAAAGGTTATCTGGGGCTTTACAAATAATGCTGCTGATCCTGTGCTCTATTGTGAAATGTTTTCAGGTATGACAACTTCTTGGCCTGACAGAATATTTTAATCTGTTGGATAGAATTAGCCAAGCACGCCTCATTCAAGCATCTTATGAATGGATTTGCCAGCTGGGCAAGGGCTAATATTAGGGTTTGTGAAAGCCAGAGGGAGGAGATTGGTTACCAAAGAAACAAACAGATCGTTAAGCAGATATATCCAAGAGATATCCCAAGCTCAGTCTTAACCTGGTCTGGTAAGCCCTTCTGGCAAAAGATTAAAACTTCAGCTACAGATATAAGAGCGTAAAGGAGGGAAACAAACTCTAGAACTGGTGTGAATCTTTCTCTGCTCTACGACAAATTGCACAACATATTGAAGAAAATTCCCTTATCCTGGTTTAAAAACTGGCTTCAAGGCAACGTGCAAATGGGAGGCAATGAGATTTTCTGTGAGAGGAAGGAGAAATGCTATCAGTTGAGGGAAACTCTAATCATAATTTGTGGGGTTTTCTTGTCTGATCATCCCAATGGATGTAGAAAAGACAGTTAACTAGTGATCAGTTTGGATGAGGTTGACAACAGTGAACAGCCAACTGGTGAACCTAGCTACTTTTTGCAGCCATTATATCTTCTAGGTAAGTATCATATTTCAAAAAGGTCCTTTCTGATTCTCAGGTCCTTTGCCAAAGCGGTCTGTAAAAAAAGATTCCTATGAACTGTCACCACTTTCATATGAAGGTGAAAAGAACCACGCTTGGTGCTGCTCAAACGCAAATTACCACTGTCGTGTTTTTCCTGCATTTTTATTTCCCAAGTAAGTAATTCTGCAGTCCGCTGATATTTGTATTTCTTGCAGTGCTACAGTTTTGCTCACTTGATACAAAGACCCCCGTTAATGTCAGAACAGAAATAGCTGGTTAAGTGCAGTTACAAGGCATTGCTGCCCTGAAAAAACAGCAAAAAGACAGCCTGGGGAGTTGAGTGTGAAAAGGTAGAATGCTTTCAGAGTTTCTCTGCAGGTAGCTGGGCAGGACGTACGTTAGGGTCAGGTGGTCTGGCCTTTTCACACAGTAAAAAAGAAAACCATGGGATCTGGTTTTGGGACTTATAAAATACGGAGAAAACATGGTATAGGGTAAAATTATAGGAAGTTGGAAGTCTGTATCTGGATTTCACTATGGAGAATGATAGAGTTAAATGACACAGATTTATAAACGGTTAAACTGAAACAAGGAGAGATGGACTAAAGCAGGTATCTCTTTAGGACTTTTTAGTGATCCAAGAAAGCCTTTTTTCCTGGTCTTGTTAGTGGAACATTTCGTCTAATGCCTCAGGCAGTGATCTAGGCAGGCTAGCCTGAAAAACCAGGGGTGGGAATGCAGTTTTTAGCTCGAAGTCAAACTATAGTGCTGTTTCCCTGCTGTTTCCCTGGTCCTGTAGAACACAGCCTCGGATACAAACAACCTGGAAATACTACTTTTAATGCTCTGTTTCCTTCATTCTTCCAGACACTCTGTTCTGGGCACCTTCTGTGCCTCAGCCTCCCTCTGCTCTCCCAGAGACAGACTCCCAGATGAGAGTAAACATTTTTCGTCCCACAACAGGCCCCAGCCTGGCTGGGGCTTTCAAGCTTGGTTTGCGGCTTCAGCAGCAGTACAAGGAGAATGAGGGGATGATGAGGAGGGTGGAGGAGAAAGGGGCTGCAGCAGCACGGAGCGCCCAGGGCACATGCCAGCCTCAGCAGGCAGTGGAAGAGTGGGCAGGAGGAGGCAGCTGGGGGGGGGAGAGGACGAAGGAGCCGGCCGCAGCCTGGACAGGCAAGCCAGTTCTGTTCAGGTCACAGGGGCTCCCGTGGAGGTGCCTCTCCGGGGTGCAGGAAGAGCTGTGGCAGAGAGATGGGACACGACTGCGGGAGGACAGAGACACGGTGCCATGCC
>NW_009188303.1:227305-229446 GCF_000690835.1 Fulmarus glacialis | reverse complement strand
GCAGCGCGGCCCCCACGGGGGCTCGCGGTCGCTCGTGGGTCGCTCCCTCCCTGGCTGCGAGGCCCCACCGTCTGTAAGTGCCCAGCCCGCCACCGCCCTGCGCAGCAGATGCACGGTGCCGTACATTTCTGGCTGTGGGTGCTCTCGGGCACCATGCCCTTGTGGCCCCTGGCCCCGGGACCAACGTGCTGGAAGCCAAAGACCCTCCAGCGTGGGCAGCGGGGTGTCCGGCTCTGGCCAGAGGAGGGGTTTTGACCTGGTGACCTGCTGCTTCATCTGAGCGGGGGTTTTTGGCATCTGTCTCCCAGCGCGGGCAGGGGTGGGTTGCAGGGAAGGTGCGAATGAGGCAAAGCCGGATTCGGGGACGCTGTTAAAAAAGGCTGGCAAAGTTTGGCAGAGGAGGCAGCACACAGCTTGCATGAAGCTCTTGGTGGGGCTGGCTCTCAACAGGCACATCCACCCCTCGCCTGTAACACCAGGAATCACACCGGGGCTCTCTCCCGCCTCTCCTCCCATAAAACTTCACAGATTCACGGCCAGATCCTGTTCTCACTTTTCCTGGCAGAAGTAGGGAGTAGCTGCACAGGCATTAGCAGGATCACCGCAAATTTATGTTGGTGTAACTGAGAGCGGTGCCTAGCCCTCGGGATCGTTGGGCATCCCAGTGCTTGCAGACAGGATTTACATGGCTGGCCTCCGAGCTTGGTGGCAGCTCTGCAGCAGCCAAGGAAACCGGGATTTACACTTGCTGTGTCGGGATCCCCATCTCCGGGCCCCGCAGCATCAGGCATCCAAAGTCTCCACGCGGCAGGAGCTGCAGAGCCTCGCGCGCAGGGCAAGGAGTGCCTTGCTGCTCCTGCACGTGCACAGCTGCACGCAGATGAAGATTCGAAGTCAGTTACATCAGGGAGGCATTTGGCCCCCTGGAATTACGCAAATTTGTACCGGGTTGGGACTTAGGGGCTTGAGGCACGCACCCCTACGTGAGTGCCTGGTTTCAGACAGCTCTCAGCGTCCGTTCAGGTTCGGAGTGGAAATACTCCCATGAGCATTTTTAGAGGAGCAGGTAAATGTTTCAATACAGGCCACATGGTACAAATAATTGAAGGCTCCGAGTGTCTTAATTTATGACCCACTATTCCACTGTTTCCCATCACTGTAGTCATTAATGATGCTTCCTTTTAATGGGAATAGGAGATAGAGGAGGTACAGCTGGAGGTAAATAGTAACCCAGTGTTTGTGGTAGGAAATAAGGAGCCATTGTCCTCAGCACTATGTAACTAGAAAGATAATAGTTGGTACAGCAAATACCAACTAATTAGAGGGCAAAGGCAGTCTTGAAATTGCAGCTGGCTGCAGGAAATTTTAGGTGCCAGCTTTTTTGCTCCGAAGTAAAGCTGATTTAGCATATGGGCTGTTGTTCCCTGCTTGTCTGTCGAACTTCTAACTCGCATGTTCAGGCTGCGGAGAGCAGGGGCAGGGCGCTCCTTTGGGGACCTAGCAAAGGCCAGGGTTCCCTCCCGGGACCTGGAGGTGTGAAGAGGAGTGTCACAGACCTGAGGCTTGCTAACAAATTGCTTGGCCTGTCGAGTAACACGCTTTTTCACTTTTGGCGTTACAAGGGACAGCTGGCCACAGCGGGTGAGATCCTCATCGGTCCTGAAGGGAATCCTCCTGGGGCTGGCACTGCTTCACACCCCGAGACGGTGTCTTGCATCAGGGTTGGAGATGGCAGAAGGGGAAGGCAGAGCCACTGTAGGACCAAGAGCAGAGACAGATGGGCAGGACCGGATACACGTGCTCCTTAAAACCTCCAGCTATGACCTGTGTGGATTATTCAAAAAAGATCCCAGCTTATTGAAAGACCACGCTGGCTTCAGTGTAGTCCATGAGGAAGATGGGACTTCCTCCATTTTTAATCCTTCCTTGCTGTCTCCACTCCTGCTTTGGTGGGACAAGAAGAGCCGTTGGGAGGCACGTAGGCGTGTGTCAGTCCCGTGGTGGTGCTGGGTGCCAGGAGGAGCAGGAGGGACAGCTGGGGGTGCGCACCTCGAAAGTTGGGTGGGAGTGGGCACCTGGCTAGCCACTTGAAGAGCTGGAGAAGAGGCAAGAGGTCCTCAGCCAGCAGTAATGAGGTGCGT